>NC_083340.1:45606021-45836815 GCF_019175385.1 Lycium barbarum
GATCAAGTCTGTCTCACTGGCCACCTACAGGCATGACGCAGCGTCCACAAACAAAAGGACGACAGTACGAAGAATGTACTGATTATGTAAAGCATGATCAACATCATTATAGAAGCATAATAAGCAACATAAGAAATAGCATAAGATGGGAGACAGTAGTATCATCATCATGAGAACTTACTTGCTTTTCATAGGGGCTTTCCATTTCTAATGCGAGATTGTGTACATACATCCGTATCCGTATCCGTATTCATATCCGTACTCATTTACATTTCGTATCCATAGTCGTATTCATATCATATTCGTATTTATACTCATATCTATATCGTATACATATCCATATCATATATATAGCATTTACTTAGCATACCCGACCACGAAGGTTCGGTGTTTCGCGTACCCGACCATGGCTAGGCTCAGTGATTATATATACCTGGCCCTACCTAAGCTCAGGGTTACACATACCTGGCCCTACCAAGGCTCAGGGTTATCCGTACCCAACTGCAGTGGTGCGCACGCGTTATATATATATACATATATTCTACCCGGCCATACAAGCTCGGGGTTCCATAATAGCCATACTTAGGCACATATACGTAAAAGCTCATAAACATCTTTAGCGTCATCACTATTATCATCGTCATCATTATCATCATCACCATTATCGTCGTCATCAGTATCGTATCATTATCATCGTCGTTCATTAAATCTATCCTTATAGGATTACTCGTCATATGGGAATTTAGTACAATCGTAACATATCGAGAATCATGAGCTCAGCAGATTTTGAGGATAGCATTATTTGGAGGACATCATAGACTTATAGAAGATTTATATATTTGGCCAAAGAACCATGCCTTATGAAAGAAGGGTTAGCCTTACATACCTTCAACTATTCTATCACTTGCACGTTCTCCTTCAATGCTCACGTTTCTACCTTCGTTAGAGATATACTATTATTAGAAAGATCGATAGCTAGCATACATGACTAAAGTTGGAGAAAATTGCACAACATCTCCTTTATTTATACGACTTCCTCCATATCATATATCCACTCCCAAACATCAATAACAACATTCACAATATTATGACAATAGTCTTTATTTAACTACATTATCCATATTCCTCAATTCACTTCGAGTCATCCATATCCATGGTCATAGCACACTATTACCTTCGCTCATATAAAATGTCTATCCCATATTCTCAATATCATTTATAACATGATTATATTCATAACATATCAAGTCATTACTCAACCCAAGCTATTACTCAAAATGACATTATTCCCACATTCATGACCCATTTTCTATCCCCTTCTACAATCCAAGTGTGTCAACTTTCAAATACCTTACACAACATGGAAATACCATAAATATTACCTTAGATGGTGTAGGAATGAACCTTGGGTGGGAACGCCTCACTTGAGCGAAACCCTAGTTTCACCTTCACTTGGATTCCTTGCCTTGGATGAACTTTAATGGGTTTCTTACACTTGATTCACTTAGTTTGATGAAGTTGATCATAAATTTCTCTTGGGTTCTTGTAGATGATGAGTGGAGAGGGTTTCTAGATATTTCTCGAAGTGTTGGATGAAAAATCAAATGAAATAATGACTTGGTCCCTTTTTAATATCGTGAAAATCTGATCTGTCGGGAAATTATACGGACACTTTTACGGTCCGTATAAACTTATACGGTCTGTATAAGTGACCGTGAAATCACCCCTTCAACCACTCGAAAATCACCCCTTCAACCACTCGATTCGATGTCCATTATAAGGTACTCTATACGGGTCGTATAATTTTATACGATCCGTATAAGTGACCGTAAAATCACCTCTCCAACATCTTGCCTCTGTCACCATTATACGACACATTATACGGGCCGTATAACTTTATACGGGCCGTATAACTTTATACGGGCCGTATAAGTGACCGTATAATCTCACCAATGAGGGACTTCTTTGTGACAATTCTGTGGACCATTATACGGATCGTATAACATTATACAGACCTTATAATCGACCGTATAACTCATCTTTTCACTGATCTTGTTCTTGTCACTTGGTGTGATCTCCAATCCTTATGGAACCTTCTTGACACTTGTTTATCACCTCATTAACAATCTAAGGAACGTTATAATTCTTCTCCAAGATGTTATTTAATCATTATTAACTTGTTACTTGTAAATCCTTTCCGATATACATCGCATGCGTTGCCCTCTCTTGGCAAACTTTCTCCTCTTACTACGAATGTCTTTGAAATCTTAATTAGGGTCATCAAAAGTCATTCCTTACTTATTGAAATACCATATACACGTGCTCTTCATTAGTCTATTCATTGTGCATCAACGGAAAATTTTGCGAGGTGTAACATTCTCCCCCCCTTAAGAACATTCGTCCTGGAATGTTAAATTCTCGGGGATTCTATGAAAATTTCACCAGAGTTTCCTCTGTAATATGGAACTACCATCCTGTCACAATAGCCCATAATAACAATGCCTCACAGGGCCATAGCATACTAGCAATAGAATTTTGCCACACACGACCCAAATGCATAAAAAAAGGGAAACATACATACCTTATGATCTTGATGTCTCGTCTTGGATTTCTTCTATGGGCTGAAATAACTGCGGGTACTTGGATCTCATAATTTCTTCTGCTTCCTATATCATTTCTTCTCGTTTATTGTTTCTCCATAAAACCTTAACTGAGGCCACTTCATTGTTTCTAAGCCTCCGTACTTGCCTATGTAATATGACAATGGGTACCTCTTCATAAGTTAACTTTTTCGTCACTTGAACATCATTTACTGGCACGATCCTAGTAGGATCTCCAACACATTTATGAAGCATCGAGACATGGAAAACTGGGTGAACTGACTCTAATTCAGGAGGTAGATCTAATTCATAGGCTAGTTTGCCTACCTCGCGCACAATCTCATAAGGCCCAATGTACCAGGGACTAAGTTTCCCCTTTTTGCCAAATCTCATTACACCCTTCATTGGTGACACTTTTAAGAATACCTAATCTTTCACTTGGAACTCTAAGTCCCTTCAACGATTATCCGCATAGGACTTTTAACGACTTTGGGCTGCTAATAATCGATCTTGCATGAGCTTAACTTTCTTTATGGCTTGCTGGACCAAGTCGGGCCCTATCAATTTAGTCTCTCCTACCTCGAACCACCCAATCGAGGATCTACACTTTTGCCCATATAAAGCCTCATACGGTGCCATTTGAATGTAGAATGATAATTATTTTTATAAGCAAATTCAATAAGTGCTAAGTGATTATCCCAATTACCTCCAAAACCTATCATACATGCCCATAACATATCCTCAAGAGTCTGAATGGTACGTTCAGCTGGTCCATCAGTCTGCGAGTGAAATGTCGTGCTAAGGCTCACTTGAGTTCCCAAACCCTCTTGGAAGGACTTCCAAAAATTAGCGGTAAACTGAGTTCCTCTATCTAAGATAATAGATGCTGGGACACCATGGAGTCGCGCTATCTCTTTAACATAAAGCTTTGCATAATCTTCTGCCACGTATGTCGTTCTGACTAGTAAGAAACGAGCTGACTTCGTGAGTCTATCCATAATCGCCCTTATAGAATCATACTTACGTCGAGAATGGGGAAAGCCTATAATGAAGTCCATGTTAATTACTTCCCACTTCCAAGTTGGAATTTCTACAGCCTGCAACAATCCGCCCGGTTTTCGGTGCTCGATTTTCACATATTGACAGTTGGGACACTGAGCTACGAATTCCGCTACATCTTTCTTCATCCCATTCCACCAATATATAGACTTAAGATCATGGTACATTTTCGTTGCTCCGGGGTGGATGGAATAACGGGAATAATGAGCTTCTCTCAAATTTGGTGGTGTAAACTGCCACATCAGGAACACATAATCTGCCTCGGCATCGGAGAACTCCGTCTCCTGCAATCTCAAATGATGAATTCTCCTTTTGAGGAAGTGTATCTCTGTAATGCATTAGCATGGGATCTTCGTATTTTTGCTCCTTCACTTCCACTACTAGTGACGAGACTACAGAATCCTGAATGGTAGTTCCCCTGCTACCTGAGTCCACTACTCGAACTCCTAGACTAGCTAACTGCTGGAGCTCACGAGCCATTTCTCTTTTCTCTGGTTCAACATCACACAAACTTCCCATGGATCTGCGGCCAAGAGCATCAGCCACCACATTTGCCTTTCCAGGGTGATATAGGATATCAACATCATAATCTTTTAGCAATTCCAACGATAGTCGTTGTAACAAATTCAACTCTTTTTGCTTGAAGATATATTGAAGGCTCTTATGATCTGTTTAAATATCCACATGGACACTATATAAATAATGTCTCCACCTCTTTAATGCATGAATCACTGCAGCCATGTCCAGATCATGGGTTGGATAACCTTTCTCATGTTTCCGTAATTGTCTTGAAGCATACGCAATCACCTTACCATGTTGCGTCAACACACAGCCTAGCCCAACGCCTGAAGCATCACAATATACAACATAACCTTCCAATCCCTATGGAAGTGTCAGGACTGGGGCAGAAGTCAATCTATCTTTTAGCTCTTGGAAACTACGTTCACAAGCATCTGTCCATTGAAACTTTGCTGATTTCTGGGTCAGCTTTGTGAAGGATGCAGAAATAGAAGAAAAACCTTTAACAAATCTCCTGTAATATCCTGGTAAACCCAGAAAGCTACGAACCTCCGTAGGAGTTGTGGGCCTTGGCCAAGTCTTCACGGCCTCAATCTTTTGGCTATCTACCCGAATACCATCGGTTGCAACAATGTGCCCCAAAAATGTCACTGAGTTCAACCAAAACTCACACTTAGAAAATTTTGCAAACAACTCTCGAGTCTGAAGAACTCTAAGGACAGTACGCAAATGATCTGCGTGTTCTGCCTCGGATCTGGAATACACCAAGATGTCATCGATGAATACAATCACAAATAAATCTAGGAAGGGCCTGAACACATTGTTCATCAAATCCATAAATACTGCCGGTGCATTAGTTAGTCCAAATGACATCTCCCGGAACTCAAAATGGCCATATCTTGTTCTCAAGGCTGTCATAGGGATATCTTTCTCCCTAACTCTCACTTGATGATACCCGGACCTCAAATTTATTTTTGAAAACCATTTGGCACCTTCTAATTGATCAAACAAGTCATCAATCCTCGGAAGAGAATATTTATTCTTAATCGTCACCTTATTCAGTTGCCGATAGGCAATACACATTCTCAAGGAACCATCTTTCTTTCGGACAAACAATACGGGTGCTCCCCACGGGGATGAACTAGGCCTAATAAAGCCTTTCTCAAGCAAGTCTTTCAATTGCTCCTTCAACTCTTTCAATTCGGCGGGAGCCATTCTATAAGGAGGAATAGATATAGGCTTAGTGTCTGGCAACACATCAATAGCAAAATCAATCTCCCGCTCAGGAGGAAGGCCTGGAAGCTCTTCCGGGAACACATCCGGAAACTCATTTACTACATGAACTGATTTAAGAGTCGGCGGTTCAGCTTCTACATCTTGAACCCGAACTAGATGATAAATGCATCCTTTCATGATCATTTTC
Organism: Lycium barbarum; assembly: GCF_019175385.1. NCBI lineage: Eukaryota > Viridiplantae > Streptophyta > Magnoliopsida > Solanales > Solanaceae > Lycium > Lycium barbarum. Next base: position 45,611,623 of record NC_083340.1, read on the forward strand.
CTTGCCTTTAGATAGGAAATAAACCTACCTTTTGGTGACACAATATTCCCTTTCCATTCTCTAACTGGTTCTCCTGAAAATTGGAAGCGAACCATTTTCATTCTACAATTAACATTGGCATAGCAAGAAGCCAACCATTCTATGCCCATAATAACATCAAAATCTACCATTTTTAACTCATGCAAGTCAATCATAGTATGACGGTCACAAATCACAACTATGCAATTTGTATATACTCGACTAGCTATTACCGATTCACCAACAGGTGTAGACACCTCAAAAGGTTTGATCGACTCCGGTTCGACTCTAAACCGACCCGCAATATACGAAGTAATATATGACAATGTGGAGCCTGGATCTATCAAAGCATATACATCATGAGAAAATATCGATAATATACCTGTGACAACATCAGGAGAAGACTCAAGATCTTGGCATCCAGCGAAAGCATAAATACGGTGCTGAGGACCGCTAGAACTGGGGACTCTCCCTCTGCCTCTACCATGGCCGACTGGCGTATATGAACCTGGCCCCATAGGGCGTACATATGATGAAGATCCGGCTACCGACCCTGAAGGCTGGGTCCTACCTCTACCACTAACTGAGGGGCAATCACGCATAATATGGCCTGGTCGACCACATGAATAGCAAACCTCTGAACCCAATCGGTATTGAACCCAATGTAACTTCCCACACTAGGAACATCGTGGTATGGGTGGCCTCACCTGACCCGAATCACCTCTGAACTGAGATCCCGAAAAACTCTGACTCAGCCCGGAACGAGTAGATCTATCAAATCTCTGGCCTGAAAATCGTGGAGGAGCACTAGTCATAGAATGGCCTGAATGCCTACAAAACTGCTGTCTGTGCCCGCCTCTAAACTCACTCATTGGACCCAAAGATCTGGCCCTCTTGCTATGTCCCATGTTATGCTCACGCCCACTTCTTTGTTGTTGTAGGCTTGTTTCTAAATTTTGAGCATGGGCCTGAATGCGTGAAATATCCATATTGTCCTGAAGGGATGCAGTCAAGCACCTAACCATCAAAATTGGCCCTAGGCCTTTCACAAATCGGTGCACTCGGTCACCCATATCCGCTACCATGGCTGAAGCATACCTAGCCAAAGAATTAAAGCGGAGACTATACTCTAAAGCACTCATGCTATCTTGCCTCAAATTCTAGAACTTATCGGCTCTAGCTCGCTGAACCTCTGGAGGCAAATAATGTCGGAGGAAAGCATCTACAAATTCTTGCCATACCGGGGGAGGTGCATTGGCTCCCCATGAAGCCATCCAAACCGTGTACCAATGGATCGCGACATCCCTCAATCTATAGGATGCTAACTCCACCGATTCGGTGTCCGAAGCATGGATCAAGCGAAGCGTCCTCAACATTCGATCAATAAAATTCTCAGTGTCCTCATCCGGCTTTGATCCAAAGAATTTCGGAGGGTTCAAGCTAATGAAATCCCCCGTATATATACAGTGAATAAGCTAACCAAGAGCGTAGCGTATGCGATGTTTTGACGAGCAATAAAGTGTATTAGATGACCCTTAACGAGATTCTAAAGGCATACAATGCAAGGAAAGAAAGTTGCTAAGGAGAATGAATCATACGTGGTGTATCGGATAAGAATAACAAGCAACGATTTGGTTATGGCATAATGAGGTCTTAGGGATAATAAATAACGTCCTTTAGATGTGTATTAAAGTGTTAAACAAGTGTTAAGAAGGTTCCATAAGGATCGGAGATCAAACGAGTCGACGAAAACAAGTTCCGAAGAACTGGACAACATACTTCCAGACATACTGGCCGTATAATATATTGTTATATCCCGTGTTTTCACACGTTGGGAAAAATTCGATAAATAATGGATTCTTGAGATATGAGGCCAAATTTGATAGTTCGTTGAACATACGAGTTATGAATGAAAGAATAGAATTATGAAAGTGCGGGACAAGGCTAAGGGTAATTTTGGAATTTTGGAAATTAGTTTCGGGAATTACAAAATGTGATCCATAAGTTATTGGGCTCAAAAAAATTAATTGAATTGAAGCCCAAAGAGGGGTGCTTGGCCGGCCATTGTAGGCCTTGGCCCAAGCCCAAAATAATGTGATCATGTGCAAGGCATGTGACATTTAATTATAAGAAGACCAAGTCTTCATAACCTATCCATTATGAGACTTAGAAAAAAAAAAGAGATCAAGAGCAAGAAGTGAGGGTTTCGGGTGAGGTGAAGAAAAACAACCCCCAAAAATCTTGATTCAAAAATTCAAATCTTGTTGAATTCCTACTAATTCAAGGTCCCTTTGCATCTTGGTGTAGTTGGTTTGGAGTGGGGAGCTTTGGATTCCTCAAGGTGATCACTTGTCCAAGTAAAGGAAACTTGAAGAAAAGGTAAGAATTTCTATCTTGTTATTGTGTTGTTGAGCCTTATTTGTGTTGTAGTATGTAGAAATGTGCTTATTGTATGAAGAAGTGGAAGTTTGCAAAGTGGGTGTGTGTGTGAGTGTGTAGCCGTATATATATATATGGGATGTATAGCCACAAATGTGTTGAAATTATGTTGTATTCTAGTTGTGAATGTGATGGAATTCATGTTGAGAATGAAAGTGGAATAAATTTGATTGAATGGCTAACAATAGCCCTTGGCCGTGTGGTGTATATGGCTTGAGAATAAAATGGATTAAGATTGTTTAATGTGTTAGTTGTGTTGGGATTGTGATGTTTGTAATGTGAATGGAGTTAGAATGATATAAGTTGTATTGAATTGGAAGGTAGGAACTTATGTCGATTTAGTATGATTTTTCCGACATTAAATAAATGAAGTGTTTGGTTGTGAATTTTGATGTTCTTTGATGAATTTGGGAAGTTGGAAACTTGTTTTGAAATTATATGCCAAAGATTTGATGTTTTGCATAAGTTATGTTTTTGGCGGAAACGTGTATATCATGTATATCAAGTGTATATCCTAAGAGGAATGATAGGAGATATCTTTAGATTTATGTGGTGATGATCTTGAATGATAATGGATGTGAGATTATAATGTTAATTCGAAAATCGGGTTGAATTGATAATTAAGTTGACTTGTGAGAAAAATTGTTAGTTGGAGGATATTTGTACTTGTAATGTTCATAGATGACCTTGATGTTGTTGTTTGGGTTGTTGATTGATAAATTTTAGCCGAGTTGAATTCTCGGGGTGCTATATGTATAGGGGAAGTGCTGCCGAAATTTCGGTAGCCAATTTGTGCATTAAATCAAGACTTTGGCATCCATGGCTTACAAATGGTAAACTTGACCATTTGCAGTTTTTCGACGAAACGGGAAGCGAGTTTGAAGAAGCTTAAGGAGCGTGAAAGGTATGTAAAGCAACCCTATTACTTCCCTTGGCATGCCTTTAGTGAATTAGGGTCGGATCCGGGCCTCGAAGGACCTCGTGGCCCTCGGAATCCGCAAAGGAAATTTTCCATTTTTCCTTCAATAGAATTGAACATCTTTGGTGCCCTTTGCTTCAAATAAGGCACCTTTACTTCAAACTACTTGAAACGTCGCCGAATGTCCGTAGAACCTTTTTAGGTGACTCCATATGGTTAAAGAACACTATTTGGGCCCGCCGCCTTGTTTGTCCCAAGGCGGGCCCGCTAATTACGATTTTGCCCTTATGAGTTAAGGAATCCTTTTTAAGCAAATTTTTGAAAGAAAATGTGTTAAATACCTTTAATTTGCCTAAAGAATGTGGTTTAAATATTCTATTAAGTCCAAGGAATTATTCTGATACCCGGTATGACTTCGGGGAAGCTATACTTCCGTAATTTATTTTGACATACGAAATGTGTTATTTTGATCCCGTCTGACTCCATTTGATTTGTTCGTCTTCGATACGCTTCGTCGAGTCTTTGAAGATAATTATGACGTTTTAAATTGCATTAGTTTCTCACTACTCTATTCGTGGATGTCCCAACGTTTCCCACACTGAGCCCGGGCCAGGATATGTTGTCAAGCGTAATCTTCTGCATTGTTCGCCGCGCCCCGAGGTGAGGGGGCAGGTATACGCGTACATGGGTCTGTGGAGTATGATGTGCCATGTCCGCCTGTTCTGATCTGATTTGTTATGGCCATTCTGATATGACATTTTATGATACGGGGCCACGCCCCCTTTTTCTGATTCCTATCTGTTGTGGCACCGATGTCGGGAGGGTGACCACGTTCTGTCTGCCGAGCCCTATGGCTGGGGCCGGATATGATATGACATATGATTTTGTACATACTCTGTCTGTTTTGAAAATATGCAAATGACACTCAGGATTTTTCTACTCAGTTTTCTGAATCTATTATGATTTATACTTCTGTACTTCTGCTTTACATATTCAGTACATATTTCGTACTGACCCCCTTTCTTCGGGGGCTGCGTTTTTATGCCGCGCAGGTACAGACGACAGGTTTGCCGATCCACACGTCTAGGATCCTATTACTGCTATTTTGGGGCGCTCTCTTCTTCAGAGCCCATATTTTGGTACAGTCTGACACTACTATCTGGATGTGTATAGTATTCTGGGTATGACGGGGCCCTGTCCCGTCTTATGACTGTGTTATGTTCTGTAGAGGTCTGTGGATATATCTGTGTGGGTTCTGTACATATGTTTGGGGTGTTTTGTTCTATGACGGCCTTCTCGGCCTATGTGTGCCAAGCCTACCCTTCTGTTAATTTCTGTAGTATTCACTAATGTTATTATATTATTCCGTTAATTTGCTAATCTGGGTATCGGGTACGTATAGGTGCCCACCTAGGGCACCGGTCGCGGCCTACGGGGTTGGGTCGTGACAAAAGTGGTATCAGAGCGGTTCGTCCTCGGAATGTCCACAGACCGTGTCTAGTAGAGTCTTGTTTATCGGTGTGTTATGCACCACACCTATAAACGGGAAGCTACAGGGCATTAGGATACTACCCTACTTTTTGTTTTAGATCGTGCGTTAGAGCTGTGTTATAAAGATGACTCCTCCCTAACGAATGGTTACATTTGCAGATATGCCTCCGAAAAAGGCAACAGCGGCCCAAAAGGGCAAGTCAGTGGCCGTTGGAGAGACGAGCCGGGTCCAGAGGACTACCAGGGCCCAAACATATATTGCTCCGGAGACTTTGCCCCAGACAGAGGGTTCGTCTACACCGCCGCTAGTAGAGGAGATTGGGGCAGCCGTAGCTGCAGATCGGGGGACGGCTCCTCCGCCAGCTCCTGCAGTTCCAGTACCTGAGCCTCCAGCTCCACGGCCAGGCACTGAGGATCAGTCCATGAGGGAGGCGATTCAGTTATTGACCAGATTGGTGGCAGGACAGGCCCAGGGCCACGGACTGGGAGGCGACCGGATGTATAGGCGTGACAGCTCGAGGGCCCGGGAGTTCTTGACTTGTGGTCCTCCAGAGTTCTACGGGACTAAGCCCGACGAGGATCCCGAGGAGTTTATCAGGAAGATGCGGCGCACTCTAGAGCTGATTAATGCTTCCGAGACAAAGTCAGTCGCATTGGCTTCGTACCGGTTATATGACGTGGCAGCGAACTGGTATGAGTCGTGGAAGCTATCCCGGGGGGACGACGCTTCCCCAGCAGTTTGGGGTGACTTTTCTCAGGCCTTTCTTGGACATTTTCTGCCCCCAGAGTTACGACGAGCCAGGGCTGACAGATTTTTGTTATTGAGACAGAGGGGCCTCAGTATCCGGGACTACAGTTTGGAGTTTGATTCCTTGGCCCGATATGCGCCTACTGTGGTAGCTACGATGGCGGACAAGATACACAGGTATATTATGGGGCTCGATCGCTATTTTATTGATAGTTGTCTGGTATTGGCGGCCCAGCCCGATATGGATATTGCCCGTATTCAGGCGCACGCCCAGGACATGGAGGATAGGGGCCGAGGGGGGCAGCAGGCCGACAGGAGCCAGGACCGGAGACCGCCCAAGAGGGCCAGATCATCGGGTTATTCTGGAGATTTTCGGGGCAGGCAGCCGCAGCAGCCCCAGCAGCCGCAGCAGCCTAGTAGATTTTCATCTCAGCCGGCACAGAGCGCACCTCCCCAGCCTACAGGTCGCAGATTTGATAGCCCAGGGTATTCAGGAGCAGGCCAGAGCTCCAGGGCTTTAGGTTCGCGGACAGATAGGGGTTCGGGTCAGATGAGGCCACCCAGAGTTCAGTGTTCTTTCTGTGGCAGATACCACCCGGGAGAGTGCTACAGAGCCACCGGGGCATGCTTTTCTTGTGGCCGTCAGGGTCATTCGGTGAGAGATTGCCCGTATAAGGGCAGTGCGGGTGGTGCAGCGCAGCCTACCGGATCAGCCGCTGGGTCTTCATCTTCATCAGTGGCTATGCGCCCCACGGGGCAGGGTACTCCAGCACCAGCAGGTCGCGGCAGAGGCCGTGGTGCAGCTTCTGGTATTGGCGGTCCTTCGAACCGCATCTATGCTTTGGCCAGTCGTCAGGATCAGGAGGCATCTCCTAATGTCGTTACAGGTACTTTATCGGTCTTCTCTCTATCTGTGTATGCATTAATTGATCCAGGTTCGACTTTATCATATATTTCGCCCCTTGTTGCTGGTAAAATTGGTATTATGTCTGAGCCTATAGAGCCATTCGAGGTGGCCACACCGATCGGAGACTATATTGTAGCGAATCAGGTGTATAAAAATTGTTCTGTACTTGTATGTGACCGTGACACTAAGGCAGATTTGGTGGAGCTAGATATGATTGAATTCGACGTTATTATGGGTATGGATTGGCTAGCTTCCTGTTACGCTCATGTGGACTGCCAGAATAAGGTAGTCCGTTTCCAGTTTCCCGGGGAGCCAGTTGTAGAATGGGCTGGTAATACAGCATCGCCGAAAGGTAAGTTTATTTCATACCTTAAGGCAAAGAAAATGATCAGAAAGGGCTATATTTATCATCTGGTACGGGTGCAAGACTTGACAGCAGAGACGCCGACACTTCAGTCAGTCCCCGTGGTTAATGAGTTTCCAGATGTTTTTCCCGACGAGCTTCCAGGTCTTCCGCCAGAGCGGGAGATAGATTTCTCTATTGATTTACTCCCAGGTACTCAGCCTATCTCTATTCCTCCGTATAGAATGGCGCCGGCAGAACTGAAGGAGTTGAAAGAGCAGTTGAAGGATTTGCTAGATAAGGGCTTCATCAGGCCCAGTACTTCGCCTTGGGGAGCTCCGGTATTATTTGTGCGTAAGAAAGACGGGTCGCTGCGTATGTGTATTGACTATCGGCAGCTGAATAAGGTAACTATAAAGAATAAATACCCCCTCCCCAGGATTGATGATTTGTTTGATCAGCTGCAGAGTGCTAAGTACTTCTCGAAGATAGATCTTCGATCTGGTTATCACCAGGTACGAGTTCGCGAGGCTGATATTCCTAAGACGGCTTTCCGGACCCGATACGGGCATTATGAGTTCAGGGTCATGTCTTTTGGGCTTACTAATGCCCCCGCGGTATTTATGGATTTGATGAACCGGGTATTCAGGCCGTTCTTGGATATGTTTGTGATTGTATTTATTGACGACATCCTGGTTTATTCTCGGTCCGAGGCAGAGCACGCGGATCATCTCAGATCGGTATTAGGGGTACTCCGACATCAGAAGCTGTATGCGAAATTTTCTAAGTGTGAATTTTGGCTATCCTCAGTGGCTTTCTTAGGCCATGTTATTGCAGCTGATGGTGTCCGGGTAGACACACAGAAGATCGAGGCCGTGAAGAATTGGCCCAGACCCACGACGCCTACAGAGGTACGCAGTTTCTTAGGGTTAGCAGGTTATTACAGGAGATTCGTGGAGAAGTTTGCTTCGATTTCAGCGCCTTTGACAAGGCTGACTCAGAAGGGAGCTAAGTTCCAGTGGTCTGATGCTTGTGAACGAAGCTTCCAGTTGCTGAAGGAGAAGCTGACTACAGCCCCAGTTCTGACACTACCCGAGGGACCGGACGGGTATGTTATTTATTGTGACGCTTCTGGCATCGGGTTAGGCTGTGTATTGATGCAGCACGGCAGAGTTATAGCGTATGCTTCCCGGCAGCTCAAGAAGCATGAGAAGAATTATCCTACTCACGATCTGGAACTCGCAGCGGTGATTCATGCTCTGAAGATATGGAGACACTATTTATATGGCGTTCATGTGGATATTTATACTGATCATAAGAGTCTCCAGTATATTTTCAGACAGAGAGAGCTTAATTTGCGGCAGCGGAGGTGGTTGGAGCTTCTGAAGGATTATGACGTGGATATTTTGTATCATCCGGGTAAGGCTAATGTTGTTGCGGATGCACTCAGTCGGAAGTCCATGGGCAGTTTGGCAGACTTACAGCCAGACAGGAGGGAGATAGCCCGGGATATTCAGCAGTTGGCCAGTCTTGGGATTCGTCTGGCCGATTCTGGAGACACCCGGATTTCTGTTCGAGGGGTTTCTGAGTCCTCCATCAGAGACGATATTAGGCGACATCAGTTCGAGGATCCGGTCTTAGCTCGGTACAGGGACACAGCTTATGATAAGGAGAGGACCCCGTTCGAGTTTTCGCCGGACGGCACTTTATTATACAGGGGCAGGTTATGTGTACTTGACATTGCAGGCCTTCGACAGCAGGTTATGAGCGAGGCACATTATGCTCGCTATTCAGTCCATCCTGGGTCTACGAAGATGTATCATGACCTTCGATGTGTTTACTGGTGGGACGGTATGAAGCGGGACATTGCAGAGTTCGTCGCTCAGTGTCCTAATTGTCAGCAGGTCAAGATTGAGCACCAGAAGCCGGGAGGACTGCTACAGGAGATAGAGATCCCGACATGGAAGTGGGAGGCTATTAATATGGATTTCGTTACGGGTTTGCCTCGCACTCCACGGAAGTATGATTCCATTTGGGTCGTCGTGGATAGGCTGACGAAATCAGCCCATTTTCTTCCCGTCAGGACTACTTATTCCGCAGAGGATTATGCCAGGCTCTATATTAGGGAGATTGTGAAGCTTCACGGAGTTCCTCTATCTATTATCTCTGACAGGGCCGCCCAGTTTACGGCGCATTTCTGGAGGTCTTTTCAGGAGGGTCTAGGGACTCAGGTGAGCTTGAGCATAGCGTTTCATCCTCAGAGCGACGGTCAGGCCGAGCGCACTATACAGACGCTGGAGGATATGTTACGGGCTTGCGTTATTGATTTCAGGGGTAGCTGGGACGATCACTTGCCGTTGATCGAGTTTGCATATAATAATAGTTACCATTCCAGCATCCAGATGGCTCCGTACGAGGCTTTATATGGCAGGAAGTGCAGATCGCCGGTTGGCTGGTTTGATGTTGGCGAGACAGAGTTGATCGGCCCAGATATGGTCCAGCAGGCTGTGGATAAGGTGAACCTTATTCGAGAGCGACTATTGGCAGCCCAGAGTCGACAGAAGTCATACGCGGATAGAAGGCGTCGACCGTTGGAGTTTCAGGTAGGCGATTGGGTATTTCTGAAGGTATCGCCTATGAAAGGCGTGATGCCGTTCGGCAGAAAGGGTAAGCTCAGTCCGCGTTATATTGGGCCGTATCAGATTGTTCGGAAGGTTGGGAATGTCGCCTATGAGTTAGCTTTGCCATCTGATTTGGAAGCGGTGCATCCGGTGTTCCACGTCTCTATGCTTCGTAAATGCATTGGAGACCCTTCCAGAGTATTCCCTGCTGAGGATATTCAGGTGACGGAGCAGTTAGCGTACGAGGAGCAGCCCGTATCTATTTTGGATCGTCAGGTAAGGAGGCTCCGAAATAAAGATGTGGCCTCCGTTAAGGTACTGTGGCGGAATGATAACCGGGAGGAGATGACCTGGGAGTCGGAGGAAGAAATGAAGAAGAAATACCCTCATCTATTCCCTATGGCCACAGGTAACCTCGAATCCCTGCTTAAGTTCATTTCAATATAAATCGTAAGTAATATGTGTTGTCTGTAAGCATGAACTCCCCAAAGTGTTTTCAAACCCTATAAGATTAATTTTACATTCGAGGACGAATGTTCTAAAGGGGGGGAGGATGTTATATCCCGTGTTTTCACACGTTGGGAAAAATTCGATAAATAATGGATTCTTGAGATATGAGGCCAAATTTGATAGTTCGTTGAACATACGAGTTATGAATGAAAGAATAGAATTATGAAAGTGCGGGACAAGGCTAAGGGTAATTTTGGAATTTTGGAAATTAGTTTCGGGAATTACAAAATGTGATCCATAAGTTATTGGGCTCAAAAAAATTAATTGAATTGAAGCCCAAAGAGGGGTGCTTGGCCGGCCATTGTAGGCCTTGGCCCAAGCCCAAAATAATGTGATCATGTGCAAGGCATGTGACATTTAATTATAAGAAGACCAAGTCTTCATAACCTATCCATTATGAGACTTAGAAAAAAAAAAAGAGATCAAGAGCAAGAAGTGAGGGTTTCGGGTGAGGTGAAGAAAAACAACCCCCAAAAATCTTGATTCAAAAATTCAAATCTTGTTGAATTCCTACTAATTCAAGGTCCCTTTGCATCTTGGTGTAGTTGGTTTGGAGTGGGGAGCTTTGGATTCCTCAAGGTGATCACTTGTCCAAGTAAAGGAAACTTGAAGAAAAGGTAAGAATTTCTATCTTGTTATTGTGTTGTTGAGCCTTATTTGTGTTGTAGTATGTAGAAATGTGCTTATTGTATGAAGAAGTGGAAGTTTGCAAAGTGGGTGTGTGTGTGAGTGTGTAGCCGTATATATATATGGGATGTATAGCCACAAATGTGTTGAAATTATGTTGTATTCTAGTTGTGAATGTGATGGAATTCATGTTGAGAATGAAAGTGGAATAAATTTGATTGAATGGCTAACAATAGCCCTTGGCCGTGTGGTGTATATGGCTTGAGAATAAAATGGATTAAGATTGTTTAATGTGTTAGTTGTGTTGGGATTGTGATGTTTGTAATGTGAATGGAGTTAGAATGATATAAGTTGTATTGAATTGGAAGGTAGGAACTTATGTCGATTTAGTATGATTTTTCCGACATTAAATAAATGAAGTGTTTGGTTGTGAATTTTGATGTTCTTTGATGAATTTGGGAAGTTGGAAACTTGTTTTGAAATTATATGCCAAAGATTTGATGTTTTGCATAAGTTATGTTTTTGGCGGAAACGTGTATATCATGTATATCAAGTGTATATCCTAAGAGGAATGATAGGAGATATCTTTAGATTTATGTGGTGATGATCTTGAATGATAATGGATGTGAGATTATAATGTTAATTCGAAAATCGGGTTGAATTGATAATTAAGTTGACTTGTGAGAAAAATTGTTAGTTGGAGGATATTTGTACTTGTAATGTTCATAGATGACCTTGATGTTGTTGTTTGGGTTGTTGATTGATAAATTTTAGCCGAGTTGAATTCTCGGGGTGCTATATGTATAGGGGAAGTGCTGCCGAAATTTCGGTAGCCAATTTGTGCATTAAATCAAGACTTTGGCATCCATGGCTTACAAATGGTAAACTTGACCATTTGCAGTTTTTCGACGAAACGGGAAGCGAGTTTGAAGAAGCTTAAGGAGCGTGAAAGGTATGTAAAGAAACCCTATTACTTCCCTTGGCATGCCTTTAGTGAATTAGGGTCGGATCCGGGCCTCGAAGGACCTCGTGGCCCTCGGAATCCGCAAAGGAAATTTTCCATTTTTCCTTCAATAGAATTGAACATCTTTGGTGCCCTTTGCTTGAAATAAGGCACCTTTACTTCAAACTACTTGAAACGTCGCCGAATGTCCGTAGAACCTTTTTAGGTGACTCCATATGGTTAAAGAACACTATTTGGGCCCGCCGCCTTGTTTGTCCCAAGGCGGGCCCGCTAATTACGATTTTGCCCTTATGAGTTAAGGAATCCTTTTTAAGCAAATTTTTGAAAGAAAATGTGTTAAATACCTTTAAATTGCCTAAAGAATGTGGTTTAAATATTCTATTAAGTCCAAGGAATTATTCTGATACCCGGTATGACTTCGGGGAAGCTATACTTCCGTAATTTATTTTGACATACGAAATGTGTTATTTTGATCCCGTCTGACTCCATTTGATTTGTTCGTCTTCGATACGCTTCGTCGAGTCTTTGAAGATAATTATGACGTTTTAAATTGCATTAGTTTCTCACTACTCTATTCGTGGATGTCCCAACGTTTCCCACACTGAGCCCGGGCCAGGATATGTTGTCAAGCGTAATCTTCTGCATTGTTCGCCGCGCCCCGAGGTGAGGGGGCAGGTATACGCGTACATGGGTCTGTGGAGTATGATGTGCCATGTCCGCCTGTTCTGATCTGATTTGTTATGGCCATTCTGATATGACATTTTATGATACGGGGCCACGCCCCCTTTTTCTGATTCCTATCTGTTGTGGCACCGATGTCGGGAGGGTGACCACGTTCTGTCTGCCGAGCCCTATGGCTGGGGCCGGATATGATATGACATATGATTTTGTACATACTCTGTCTGTTTTGAAAATATGCAAATGACACTCAGGATTTTTCTACTCAGTTTTCTGAATCTATTATGATTTATACTTCTGTACTTCTGCTTTACATATTCAGTACATATTTCGTACTGACCCCCTTTCTTCGGGGGCTGCGTTTTTATGCCGCGCAGGTACAGACGACAGGTTTGCCGATCCACACGTCTAGGATCCTATTACTGCTATTTTGGGGCGCTCTCTTCTTCAGAGCCCATATTTTGGTACAGTCTGACACTACTATCTGGATGTGTACAGTATTCTGGGTATGACGGGGCCCTGTCCCGTCTTATGACTGTGTTATGTTCTGTAGAGGTCTGTGGATATATCTGTGTGGGTTCTGTACATATGTTTGGGGTGTTTTGTTCTATGACGGCCTTCTCGGCCTATGTGTGCCAAGCCTACCCTTCTGTTAATTTCTGTAGTATTCACTAATGTTATTATATTATTCCGTTAATTTGCTAATCTGGGTATCGGGTACGTATAGGTGCCCACCTAGGCCACCGGTCGCGGCCTACGGGGTTGGGTCGTGACATATATACGGACCGTATGTCCAGTCCGTAGATCCAGCCCAAAACACCAAGGTTCACTGGACCAAATATACGGTCCCAACATATGGTCAGTAAATATTATAAGGACTGTATGTTGGTCCGTATAATGAGGGTCGGCCAGCTTTTTAATTCACTTAAGGGACCATTTTTTTCATTCCATCTTATTTCATCTTCCACTCTCCAACTCAAGAACACTGTAGAATATTCTCCAAACACTGCAACCACAATAATACCAAGGAAATCAATGATCAAAAACTTCAAATTCATGAATCAAAGTCTATGAAACTCAAGTAGAAGTCATCCAAACTATGAAAAACCAAAAAGAGGAGAAATAGGGTTTTGGTGAAAGGGGGAGAACTCCACTCAAGACTTGTTCAAACATTATCCAAGGTAAGTTACATGACCATTTTATGTTGTTTAAGGTATTGGAAGGTTAAGATACCCGAAATTGTAGAAGAACATAACAAATGGGTCATTCAAGAGTGAATAGTGTCATGAGTGAGTGGTAGTTGAATTGAATCATGAATGTTTGTGTGTTGTGAGTATGAATATGTTATAAATGACATGTAGACCATGAGATAAGTCTGATACATAGGAAAATACGATAGCGAACCAAAAACCACAAATGTGGGGAAAAATGAAGAGAAATGGTGGATCATGGCCATTGTATATGAATGATAATTGTGATTTGCTATATTATGATTGTTATTGTGGGTGATTGGGAGTTGATATGGAATACGAGAAAAGTAGTATAAACAAAGGAAGTGCTGCCCAATTTTCTCTAGAAATAGTAGTGCGTTCTTATAGTTGGTTAACCAACAATCGTACGAATCCTCTTTTTGAAGGTAGAGGCGTGACATTGAAGGAGAATAAGAAAACGCTAAATTGCTTAAACGACAAAGGTATGTGAGGCTTAACTCTTCTTTCAAAAGGCATGAATCCTTCAAGCTTTCCACAAATCCTTCTATAAGATGAAGCTTAAGAGTCCTTCTATATATTAAACCCCTATGAGCATGATAGTGATGACAATGAGCTAGAGTCTAGAGACTCAAGAAATTGTGGCATGATGTTCCTACAATGCTAATGATGTTATTATTGTTAACACTCGCCTTATGTTTTATTCCCTTCAAGGCGAAGCATGATACTCATAAATGTCCATAATACAATCGGTGGTTCACGACCTTACGTCACCCCGACATAGTTTGGTTGTCTTAAGGCCTGATGAATGCTCTTAATGCTAATGTATGTTATGACAATAAGATGATAAGTAATGCTAACTTGTAACACTTTGGGATACATGGAACACTAAGAAAAGATAACATAATGCTATGGCTTGAGGTGTATTATAATGACGTGTTATGATTTATGTTGTGATGATAAGATTTCCACCGCGCCAATATGGCCGGACATGTCCACGCTAATGCGGGCTGCGTATGATTCCACCGCGCCTATATGGCCGGACATGTCACCGCTAATGCGGGCTACTATATTTACACCGAGCCGAGAGGGCCGGGCATGATCACCACTAGTGGGCGGTATATGAGGGTTACCCGGACGCGGGTAACGATACAGATTATGATGTGACGATGTCTATGATGACGTACGTGATGATGTATGGGATGTGATAACATATGTGCTACGATTATGTAAATGTGAAATATGATAGTAATACGATTGCCTATGACATTGGTGCAGGTTACATCTTTGTCCCATGACTCATGATGTTTCTATTATGTTTGTTTATTCAATTCCTGCCTTACATACTCAGTACAATATTCGTACTGACGTCCTTTTTCTTTGGACGCTGTGTTCATGCCCACAGGTAGACAGGGAGGAGATCTTGCTCTGGATTCTTAGAGGCTGCTAGCTGACTGAAAGCTTTCCATTGTCCCGGAGGTGCCTATGATGATTCTTTTGCGTACAGTTGTAGATGTCATCTCTTAGAGGCTCGTAGATCCACGACGTGGGTCGTGTGGTTTCATGGCACGGTCATTATATATATATATATATATATATGTATATTATTTTGCTAGCCTAAGGGCTCGTATGTATAAAAGCATTTCGTTTCTAAATGACAATGGATTTTATTATAAATTAAGCATGAATCAGATAAATGATTGCTAAATAAGCTTAATAAGTGATGGCATGAGTGGTGCTCGGTGGTTTGCCCCGGGTACCTGTCGCGGCCCTAATCTAGGTCATGACAAAAGTGGTATCAGAGCAGTTCGGTCCTAGGAAGTGTCTACGAGCTGTGTCTAGTAGAGTCTTGTTTATGGTATGTAGCGCGTCACATCAATAAACAAGGGGCTACGGGGCATTTAGGAAAAATGACCATCTTTCTTCTATGAGATCGTACAATAGAGCCGTGTATAAGATGTTATCCTTTCGAATAGTGTGTTATGATTTCAGAATGCCGCCAAAGGGAAAAGCTACAGCCGCCCAGAAGGGCAAGCCTACAACAAAGAGGCGGGTAGAAAGAGAGCCTCCGACGAATATAGAGGAAGGCGAATCGTACAACGAGGCTGTCACACCCCAATCCTAATAGGGTATGATGGGCACCCGACCCTTACTTAGGGCCGAGCGAACCCGCTGACTCTTACTACACACATAATCGCTTAGGACTCTTAAGTCAAACAAAAATGAAATACATAATAAGAGCTTTCAGAAACATTCTTTTCGTCGTTCTCAAGTCAAGTAAAATCTGTAGTCATTTGGACTTTTTAACAATATGCATAATGGTACGTCGGCATACAGAACCGATTACAAGACTGACTTTCTATACCCACGACTCTGTCTGCAAAGTCTCTAACATCGACCAATATACCATAGCATGAATACTCTGACTCGGCAACACTCCAAAAGGAAATGGAGCTCGCCAATTCCGCTGGAACATCGTCTATAATGGCTTTTACTCATCTGTATATACGTGCGTGGCATGAAACGCAGCCCCCTGAAGAATAGGGGTCAGTACGGAATATGTACTGGGTATGTAAAGCATGAAATACAGTAAAGAGGATCACAACTGAAACAGAGATTTACCAAAAACAAATATGACTTTTAAAAACATCAATGCACTTGCCTTTTGAAATGAAAATCATGTATGTCAACATCATATATCATATATATATATAACATGCCCCAGCCCTCTAGTGAGGGACGCGGTGAATAAAATCATGTATGTCAGTGTCATGTATCATATATGCATGTAACGTGCCCCAGCCCTCTAGGGAGGGACGCGGTGGATAGAGTCATCATATGCCATCCTGGCCGCCACCCCGTCATCATATCATCATGTCATCATCTCATATATATGTATACATGTAACGTGCCCCGGCCCTATAGTGAGGGATGCGGTGAACAATGTAGTGGAGTACGCACGAGAACATGCCCTGGCCCGGGACGCAGTGAAGGACATATTGAGGCATGCACAAGCAGAGTAGTGAGAAACCATATGCACATAAATAAATTTTTAAGACTCGATAAATAAGTACATAAACCGACACTTGAAAGATCGTAAACACGTTTCGGGTCAATCCGAGTTTGCATAAGAAAGTTATGACCATTATTTACTACAGAACCTTCTACGAACGTTTTAAAGCAATCCGAGACCGTCTACGAAAGTTAGAGACATTAACACTTGTAGAATTCTTTAAAATCAAGAACTCTTTATGCTTTGGTCGTTATGCAATCATACAATAAGCCCGCCTATACTAAGCATACTCATAGCAAGGAGTGAATAAGAATCGTAAACAGCTCGGAATAAAAGAGTAGAGTTACCCCAAGATGCATGTCATACCATACTTAGCTCTAGGACATGCCAAAAGAAAGAAAGGGTAAGCCTTACATACCTGGAAGATGATTCTGGACTTTCAACTTACTTCCCGCCTTGCAATTCGCTTAAGAATTATTCGTAGCCTCTACTCTACATATGGAATCATTCATAATATCATTAGGATCATCGTCGTACGTTCGTCTCGAAACTTTAATTAAAACCCCTTTTAAATTCTGCCGAAATTTGGGCAGCATTTCCCTGTTTATATGCCTAGCCCGAGATTCCAATTCAACAACCAACAATATCAACAACAATACCAATAGTATTACCATCATTTCCAATACCGACGTATGCCATAAAACAGCACGCGCACTGTTTTCTAAATTTCTCAACCAACCAAATTTGCGATATAACTATTTAATAATTTCATTTTCATAAAGAAGCTAAAATTAGCACTAACAACATCAATAACCATATCCTCCACATTTTACAAGTTAAATACATATATTTTCATCTAAAGTTTTCTTCAAATCTCGTTCCATAATTCACAGCACCAACAAATGAATTTATCAAGCTATTCCCTCCGCTCTAATCCATTAAAATTCTAAATAAACTCGTTAACAATGAAAAGGAACCTTATTCATACCTTAAGCATGCAGCCACCACGTTATCACTCTTCTCCTTGGTTGATTTTTAGCTCAAATTGAAGACAACGTGGCGTACAACACTTTTCTCTTCATGGGCTTCGGGATTCGGGGCTCAGATTTTGGTCAAAATTGGTTTTTCTTTTCTCCAAGGCTCTTCTCTCTCTCTCTTTCAAGAATTTTCTGGTGCTCTTGGTCTGAAAAATGAGGAGAAAGGGCTGAAATTTCACTTAAATAGGCATGGGTCATGGGCCTAACCCGGTTGGGCCCGGATTGGGCCTAGCCCACTGACCTTTCTGCCTTAAAACGTCCGTATCTCATTATCCCGACGTTATATATGGACCCACGACATATGGCTGGAAAGATAATTCAATTATATACAACTTGCATTCTGGGAGGTATCCCAAATTCCCAAATACCGATGGGGTTATGGCCTCCCGAAGTCAGATCACCCAACAACGTAACTTAAAATTATTTGTTTGGAGGGCTTCCACTTTGATTTGGCTCAAGGGTCCTTCTTGAGTTGTGTTTAACTTCACATATGTGATTCATATAACTTGTCGCATGTCCCAAAAAATGTCAACGTGTGGACCCCACCTCGGCCTACGAATAATCCGATGTACAAAAATACGGGATATAATATAATCAACGTGAGTTTAAATTATGTAGCAACAACATGATTGTCAATTTTTTTTGAGGAAGCACGTGTCACACTCATGCTCTGAAAACGCGGGGTATAACATTCTCCCCCCCCCCCCCCCCCTTTAAAAACATTTGTCCTCGAATGTTGGGGGTAGAATTCGCTCCGAGGTAGATATCGATGTTCTTACCCATATTTTTCCGTATCTACTTTACTTACTTGCAGTCTTACTTGCTCGTTAAAACTGAACTTATCTGAATTATGCAATCTATTCTTCTTCCCTTGTGGCCAAAGTTTACGCCTGAACTCAAGGTCATCCCTTTTTCTTATTATTCGTTTGTCCACTAACTCTTTATACTTTATCGCTTTCATCGTCTCTTCAGTCTTCGTTGTTTACCTTCTTGTATGCCCCTTCATGTCGTGCTCACCACATACTTTTATCTAATTCGATCTCATTTCCTTTTTATTCAGAAATTCTCGTTCTCTTCGATATCCACGTATCTTTCTTATGTTGCACAAATATCCCAAGCCTTTATCTTCTTGGAGTTGACTTATTCCTATTCTTACTTCCTTAAAGATAAATTCAAGACTGGTCATATCTAGCGTCCCCTGCTTTCTATAGCAGCCAAATTAACTAGTTTAACACTGAAATGTCCCGATTAATTTCTCTTCTCTTCAATCAGACTTCCCCTTTCATCATGCTTGCTATCAGTCCTGCCATTGCAAACCTCTTTAGTCGTTTCTTTGCTGTACTTTACTTTCTTGGTATTGTAGTTCTTGCTATGTTCTCATTATATCCCGATCATAATCAACTCTATAGAGTACCGTTTCTTGATCTCATTCGTAACACTGCTTATAAAACAGAATAAAGCTCCTGGAGTAAGCTTACTTAACCGATAACTCTTTCTAATTGACCCTATTACACTTACCACATAAGTTGTCTTACCAAGTTATTCACATTCATTACAAATCTTGGTATTCTACGCCCCTGTCCCCGTCACGCTGTTACTTCGTTTTACTAATAGACTCGTCGCATCTCCTTTGTAGTTATCCATCCCAATCAATCCTTTGTTTATCTTTTTGATGCCACGGCCAAGTTTGTCTTCTCCTCCATGCACGTTTCTTACATTTCATTCTATTTCCTTTATAATCGAACCTCTCGGTCTTTACGGAAGTTCTTGCCTCATATCACTAATTTTCTAATCAATTGTGTCAACTCACCATCCTCGTTCTTTCCTTGATGAGTAATCGATTTCCTACCGTCATTTAGTTAAAGTATCCTTCTTACTCCCATGGTTAGAGATTTCCAGTTACTTCACTACTAAATGCTCTCCTCTTCCTTCGTCCAACCCATTAGTATACCTTTTCTACTTTCATCCTTAACCTTCCTTGGGTCTATTCCTCCTCGAGTACCTTTCTTCTCTTGTTATTTGTAGTTTTGGCTCTGAAGTTCGTGAAATGTCCCTTTAAACGTGCAAATCTGTTCTATTCCTAAGTCATCTTTTCAGAAAAGCCCCTCCATGTCTGAGGCAACCACATTAATATGGCTGCACATTTATCCCTTTATATACCTTTCAAGGGCCGAAATCTCCTAACATCGTCGCACGGTCTAACCATTCCTTGTCTTACTTCTCATTCCCCGTCATGGTCACTATCCTCTTAATCCCACTTATTGCAATTCGTTTTCTGACCACACACATTCCTCTTTCTGTTCCATACCACTACATTTTAATCCTTTTTACACGCCTACCCTCGAAGTTTTACCCGAATGGCCTCGTGTCTCGTGCTTTGCCTATCGTCTCTCTTGGAGGCCTTACTCACTCATGTTTCCTACCCTTTTCACTTTTTCCGACATTTTGATCTCCTTACCTTCCATTTATTCGCTTTCTTTCTTTTCCAATTTTCTTTACCTTAGGACTTTGCAGTTCTAGCTTGTGACGATGATAACATCAGCCTACCTGTTAACGTTCTTTTGTCGCTTGAACTTTATCACCCGGTTCGACCAATGCCTTCAATATACCGCAACGCCGGTGGCCGGGATACATATACCGGCTGATATAGCCATGTATAGGATATCATACGCATTCATATATATATATACACATTTCTAACGCCCCGCTTACAAGGTATTTCCAAACGTACTCAAACTCACCTAATTCTAGAACTATGATGCACCTTCTTTTTCTTCACCGGCCTAGTCCGCCTTGTCATCCGCGACCGCTTTAGGTTTCCAATCACTCCGCACACTCTAATTCCCCTTAGACTACTTTATCTTCTCACGTTTCTCTTAAGTCTGAAATTTATAGAACTTTTAATTCACTTCCCAGGGGGGTCACCCATCCTAAGATTTCTCTCGCCCCAGCACGCTTAACCTTGAAACTTTGACGAAATCCGCTGCATTAATGCTGGTATAATCGCATCCACCTTACCGCCTGATCTTCATAACATAATCTGGAGCAGGTTGAAGCCTTAATGGATTCCAAAACACTCTCGTAACGTATCTCCCTCCGAATTAGAAAGGGTTTCTTACTCTTCCGATTACACAATTACGATTTTGGTCTTTTTAATTCTCAATACCCACCTTTCATCTGTATATATGACTACTTTCTGTCCTAGACATCTAGATTCCCAATGATAGCGAACACACCTTGGTCACCATTACTTATAAATACTCGGCCTCTTTGAGTTTCCGCTCGCCCTTATTAAATAATAATCTACAGCAAATGCACATACATAGAAAATTCCAATAAGGGTTTATATATCATACCTCGAGGTGTACCGGATCCTTTAACGATCTGCCCTGTTATATCTTCTTGTTTACTGTCACGACCCAACCCCGTAGGCTGCGACTAGTGTCCGTGTTGGACACCTGAACGTACCCAATAACTCAAACCAGCATATAAGCAGAATATTTAAATGTAAAAGTCAATTGGCATTATTAATTATCACAGATTAACGGATAAAGCACAAGGAGGCCGATCAGGCTGTCACAGATCATACCAACCCAAATCATATGAAGAACCCACATGTATATCTACAGACCTCTACAGAACACATCAGAATCATAAGACGGGACAGGGCCCCGTCATACCCCTGAACAACATACAAATGTACCATAGCAAGGACTGTACCAAACATAGGCTCCGAACAATAGAGCACTCCAAGATGGCAGAATATAGTCCTAAACATGCGGATCAACAAATCTGTAGTCTGTACCTGCACGGCATGAAAACGCAGCCCCCGAAGAAAGGGGGTCAGTACGAAATATGTACTGAGTATGTAAAGCATGGAATGTAGTAAACAATGTGATAATCGAAGAAGAAGATACAGAAAATGAACGGAATATCCAGATTAGCAAAGATGCTGATCATAAATCATAAATAGTATTTGCAGAAAACGTATGTCATACCTGGTCCCACTACGGGACAAAATCATAACCGAAACAGAACGTACAGAAAAGTGAGTGTGATATCCAGAGTATCAAATGCATATTTTCAAAACATGGAGAGTGTGTACAGAAACATATGCCATATCCTATCCGGCCCCTGCCATGGGACTCGGCAGACAGAACGTGGCCACCCCCCGACGCTGGTGCCACAACACATAAGGATCAGAAAAGGGGAATAACCCCGTAACATAGCATAACATATCAAATGGCCATATCAGATCATATCATATCATGTCAGAATAGTGTACATGGCACAGCATACTCCACAACCCATGTACATATATACCTGCCCCCTCACATCGAGGCACGGCGAACAATACAGTGGAAGACGCTTGAGAACATATCCTGGCCCAGGCTCAGTGTGGGAAACATTGGGGCATCCACGAGTGGAGTAGTGAGAAACTAAATGCAATAAAAATAACACATATATTTCCAGAGACTCAACGAGGCATATCGAATGACAAATCAAATCGATGAAATCGGACGGAGTCATAGTAAGTGAATTTCGGATGTCATAAGGAGTTACGGAGGCATGTTTCTTTCTGAGATCGTTTCCAAGGTTCAAAACAATTTATAAAATTTAACCGGATATTTAAAACAATCTTTAAACAATAGATAGAGGAGTAGTTAAAACGTTTTCTTTAAAAGCCGCTCGAAGACCAGTCCAAAATACAAAAAGGGTAAAATCGAAAATAGTGGGCCCACCTCGGAACAAATGAAGCGGTGGGCTCAAATTACGTATTTTTAGGCTTATGAGGTCACCTACAAAGATCCTAGGGCATTCCATAACTTTCTAGGCAATTTGGGGAAATTTGCATAATTTTCCAACAAAGGATACTTAAGGAGTTCAATCCTATTGAACAAAAATGCGACAATTTCAATCGCGGATTCTGATGGACAGAATATTCCCCGAAGCGTAATTCCAATCCTAGTACATCTAGGACATGCCAAGAGAAGAATCGGGATAGCTTTACATACCTTTTTCGCCTTTTACGTTTGCCAAAACTCAAATCCCGTTTCGACCAAAACCTACAAATGGTCATGTTTACCAAATATTATTTATAAAGCTTAAATTTTCAATCTTAACCAATACTTGCCTACAAAAATTTGGGCAGCATCTCCCCTATACATACAACATCCCCGAGATCTAAACTCGGCCAAAATAACAACAACCATACCAACAATAATACCCACAACATCAATAATCGACTAGAAACACATTCTAGCTTAAATAGTCTTATTTTCCAAATAATGCAACAACTCCCAATCCAACTTTGCACTTATAAATCAAAATCAATATTTTCATGTTTACATACTAATTTAGGATCACTCAAACATAAACCAAGAACATTCCAAGCCATATATCCGATATTCAACAATTCCATCAATTTGCATACTTCACCCAAAATTCCTACATGTGCAAAAAACATCATCTCAACACATTTTCTACTTACTAATTCATCTCCAACAACAATCTACACTTTAACAACTTCATTATCTTAATATCATAAAATCACATTAATGTGTCATAATTCTCTACATTCCATTTTCATGTCAACTTCACTCATATAATCTTCCTTTGCATTGTGAAGATCACAATAACACAACTAACATGTTAAACAAAATAAATCCAACATTATCTCAACAACATATACCACACGGCCAACATGGCTTCTTTCCAATTTCATCCAATTTTCATTCAACTTCCATTTCCAATACAAATTCCACAATAACCACAACTAGTATACAACTTAAAATTCAACTCATATTATCCATACAACAATATACATATACGGCCACTTACACACATGCACTCCCACTTTGCAAACTTCCATCTTTTCATAAATTCTACTCATTTCCATATACTACCACACAAACAAACCTTCATAACATAATAACAAGGGATTAATTCTTACCTTTTTCTCCTTGATTCTTCACTTGTCCAAAGTGTGAGATTGAAGAAACTAATGCTTAATCTTCCAAAACAACTACACCAAGTTGTAGAGGGACCTTGATTTAGTAGGAATATAACAAGAAAATATTTTTTGGGACAAGATTTTGAGGGGTGAATTTTCCCATGGCCAAGCCAAAATGCCTTCTTTTTTTTGTTCTAGTTTTTCTCTTGTTTTTCCTCCTATTCTTTCTCTTGAAAGTTCTATCGAATTTGGATGATTAAGTGGTCTTTTATTCATTGACCACATGACTTAATTCCATGGGCTTGGATCCTTTTTATGGACCATGGCCGAATGGCTCCTATTGGGCCTCTTCTTCTCCCTTTATTTTTCCATGGGCCTAATTCGGTTGGCCCCAAGTTGGCCTAGTCCGCTGACCTTTCGACCTTAAAACCTTCATATCTCCTTGTACCGACGTCACATGGGAACCCACGAACTATGGATGGAAAGCTAATTCAATTATCTACAACTTCTATTTCTTGGTATTTTTCCAAATTCCAAACTTATAATACCGGTTTTTCCCCTCAAAGTCAGGTCACCCGAAAATGTTTTCTTAAAAATATTCGTTTGGAGGGCTTCCACTTTGATTTGGCCCAAGGGTACTTCATGAGTTGTGTTTAACTTTAAATATGTGATTCATATGACTTTTCATATGTTCCAAAAAAAAAATCTCGGTGTGTGGTCCCCACCCCAGCAAATAATCCGACGTTCAAAAATACGGGATATAACATCCTCCCCCCCCCCCCCTTTAGAACATTCGTCCTCGAATGTTAAATTAGCCTTATAGGTCTTACAAACACTCCGGGGGAGTTTCTTCTTATGAGTAGCACACATGAATTATTTACCAATTAATATAACAAGTTTAGAGATTTAGATCACCTGTAGGTGTAGAGAACAAGTGAAGGTACTTTTTCTTCATTTCATCCTCTGCTCCCCAGGTCGTTCCTTCTTTACTATTGTTTCGCCATAAGACTTTAACAGAGGGGATATCTTCGGTACGCGGGCTCCTCACCTGACGATCCAGAATAGCTACAGGTTACTCTTCTTAAGAAAATTTCTCCATCACTTGAATATCATTCACTGGAAATGTTCTGGAGGGATCATCAACACATTTGCGGAGCATGGACGCATGAAATACCGGATGTATCGCTTTCAAATCAGATGGCAGATCTGGCTCATAGGCGACATTCCCAATCTTTCGAATAATCTAATAAGGTCCGATATATTGCAGACGGAGCGTAGTCTTTTTGTCGCATCGCACCACGCCTTTTATAGACGATACTCTAAAAAATACACAATCACCGACCTGGAACTCCAAGGGTCGACGTCGTTTATCAGCGTATGACTTCTGTCGACTCTGAGTTGCTAATAGTCCCTCTCGGATAAGTTTCATCTTATCAACCGCCTGTTGGATCATACCTGGGCCTATTAGTTCTGTTTCACCAATATCAAACCAGCCGATCGGTGACCTGCGTTCTCTGCCAAACAAAGCCTCGTACAGAGCCATCTGGATGCTAGACTGGTAGCTGTTATTATAAGAAAACTCAATCAACGGCAGATGACTATCCCAGCTGCCTCTGAAATCAATAACACAGGCTCGCAACATATCTTCTAGCGTTTATATAGTGCACTCGGCCTGTCCGTTGCTCTGGGGATGGAATGCTATGCTCAGACTCACCTTAGTCCCTAATCATTCCTGAAAAGATCTCCAGAAATTTGCCATAAAATGGGCACCTCCGTCAGTGGTAATAGATGTAGGAACTCCATGGAGTTGCACTATTTCTTTAATATATAGTCTGGCATAATCCTCCGCTGAGTAAGTGGTTCTGACGGGAAGAAAGTGGGCTGATTTTTTGTCGGCCTATCCACAATAATCCAAATAGAGTCATACTTCCGCGGATTGCGAGGCAACCCTGTAACGAAGTCCACTTGGCTTCTGATGTTCAATTTTAACCTGCTGGTAATTCGGGCACTGGGCAACGAACTCTGCGATGTCCCGTTTCATGCCATTCCACAGTATAAGCATATAAGTTCATGGTACATTTTAGTGGATTCAGGATAACAGAATACCGAACATTATGCGTTTCGCCCATAATTGGCCGTCGCAACCCTGCAACGTCAGGCACACATAATCTGCCTCTGTATAAAAATACCCCATCAGGTGAGATCTCAACTGGGTCCCTTTCTTATCAAGGGGTGTATCTTTGTACCATACCAGAATAGAATCCTCGAACTGACGCTGTTTTACCACTTCCCTAATCAACGATTCAGCAACTTCTCGGACAAAATCCCAATATCTCCAGAATCGACCAAACGGACTCCAAGGATAGCTAACTGATGAATTTTACAAGCCAATTCCTTCTTTCTGGATACACGCCGGTCAAACCGCCCATAGATTTGCGGTTAAGTGCGTCTGCCACAACGTTAGCTTTCCTTCAGCAACTGGGACTACATTCACAAGTACCGGTCCACTGAGATTTCACTGCCTTCGGAATTAGCTTCATTAATAGTGTCGTAGCAGAAATAAATTTCTCTACAAATCTTCTGTAATATCCGACCAATCCCAGAGAACTGCGTATTTCAGTCGATGTCGAAGGCCTAGGCCAATTCCTTATCGCTTCAATCTTCTATGTGTCAATTGTTTTCATTTATGCTTACTTTACTTTCATTTGCTCCCCTTCTTTGGGGTTATACTTCTACCATATCCATGTCTTTTCTTTCTAACCTATAACTTGATTATCTTCGTACGAAACCTTAACAGAATCACGATTATATAGTACAAAATCTTATCCGATAGCTGGCACTCAAGTAATATAATTAATGTAGAAGTTTATCTCTTAGTAATCACATTCTTCCTTCATACCCATTCCTTATCTGTCGTTCTGTTTCCTCAATAATCGAATTATTTGATACTTACATGATTCATCGTTTCATGCCATAAGTTTTCCTTTGCCCTGCACTATTTCATTCTAGCTCGTTTTCGCAATTAACATTCGTGCTTTGCCCGTCAACTCTTTTAAAGACTCTGCTTAACTATGTTTCTTACGGTTCACTTTTTCTGATATTTGATCTCCTTACCCCCCACTCAATTATTCTCTTTTCTTTCCAAACATCGTTGTATTAGAATTTTCCAAACTCAACCAGTAGCAAAATGAGTATCGGTCTATTTCGTAACATTTGTACCATACCTTTCCCTTTTCCTCGTAAATTCTGCCCAGTTAATCCTTTCTATATATTACAACACTGGCTATTAGGGTTCACCAATCGATCGACATAGTCGTAAATGGGGGGTCGTACACATACGTACATATATCACTACCATTTCTTTCACCATACATCTTCAATCACCTGTTCAAATTTTTACTCTAATTCCAGAGCTGCGCTGCTTTTCCTTCCTTTTTACCAATCTAATCCGTCTCAGCTCACGTGACCCCTATAAGGTTTCTAACCATTCCACACATCCTAATTCCCTTTAGGTTACCCCGAATTTCCTATTCGTCTCTTATATCTATGTTTGCCAAAACTTTTGGTACATTTCCCAGGGGGTCACTCATCCAAAAATTTCTCTGGCCCTAGCACGCTTAACCTTAAAACTTTAATACATTTAGGTGCGTTAAGGCCGGTATAATCACGTCAACTGCCCCGCGCGACCTTGGTCACGTAATTTAAGGCAAATCGGGGTCTTAACAACTTTCAAAACGTTCTCGTAGCGGGTCCCTCCCCGATTTAGAGGGGATTCTTTTACTTTTCTAACTATATAGTTACCGTGTCGCCCCTGTAAATCCTCAATATTTACCTCCATGCGTGTGTATATATATACTTTTAGACAGCTCACGGGTTTAGGTTTTTATTCCACAGATCCCATCTCCAACCAGTCGATGAGAACTGATAAAATGTTACAAACTAGAATCCGACGAACTTCGCGGAATCTCTTAGCACTTAACTCACATAATTACCTCCATATTTGTGTATATGTATATTTTTGAGTCGTAAACGGACCACTCAATTTCCACTGCCTGTCATACACTTTGTATTCTTCCAATTAGAGGAAACTTAATCGTTGGACATATTTTGCCCTTCCACATATGCTGTCCTAAAGCAAAATGGGGTTGGAACATATTCCGGTTCGTTTAAATAAATTGCAAATCTGTTACTCATATATGCTTTCTCGAGATAAAATTTTCCAAATACGGATAATACTTCTTACGAATGACACGGAGGGTATCTCTCAAACTTTAATCGAACATAAAGAATTTACCCTATCGGTATCGACCTTCAAGACATATTAAGAATTTATATCTCATCTTCCTCTTCGTATTTCTAGGAAAATTTGGGCAGAGGTTCCTCTGTATTTTTTACTATCCAAAAACCTGCCCACAGGAAATACCAACCATGCCTCACAGGGCCAACACATATATGTATATACATATCATATCATATCGCATCATAGCCACACAGGGCTGATAATTTCAAATAAAAAGTATAAATATGCCGAGGCTTACTTCACATGTCCAACTCGAACTGCACCTATTGCACTTTCCTGTTTACTTTTCATTACGATTTTAAACTTTATGTTTCAATCGTGCTTCAAATACCTTACCCAACGTACGTCTTTCACACCCTTGCTTACCTGTGTACTGTGTAGCTTCCAATATCATCAGTCACTGTCTTACGTCGATACCGTTCTCCAGCTGAAATCAGAGGTTAGTAAAAAGGAATTCCTTTCCTACAGCTGGCTCTATCGCACGATCTAAGATTCAAAGAAAGGTAACACCCTAAATGTCCTGTAGCCTCCTGTTTATAGATGTGGTGCACAACACACCGATAAACAAGACTCTACGGGACACGGTCTGTAGACACTCCGAGGACGAACCGCTCTGATATCACTTTTGTCACGACCCAACCCCGTAGGCTGTGACTAGTGTCCGTGCTGGACACCTGAACGTACCCAATAACCCAAACCAGCATATAAGCAGAATATTTAAATGTAAAAGTCAATTGGCGTTATTAATTATCACATATTAATGGATAAAGCACAAGGAAGCCGATCAGTCTGTCACAGATCATACCAACCCAAATCATATGCAGAACCCACATGTATGTCTACAGACCTCTACAGAACACATCAGAATCATAAGACGGGACAGGGCCCCGTCATACCCCTGAACAACATACAAATGTACCATAGCAAGGACTGTACCAAACATAGGCTCCGAACAATAGAGCACTCCAAGATGGCAGAATATAGTCCTAAACATGCGGATCAGCAAATCTGTCGTCTGTACCTGCGCGGCATGATAACGCAGCCCCCGAAGAAAGGGGGTAAGTACGAAATATGTACTGAGTATGTAAAGCATGGAACGTAGTAAACAAAGTCATAATCGAAGCAGAAGATACAGAAAATGAACGGACTATCCAGATTAGCAAAGATGCTGATCATAAATCATAAATAGTATTTGCAGAAAACGTATGTCATACCTGGTCCCACTACGGGACAAAATCATAACCGAAACAGAACATACAGAAAAGTGAGTGTGATATCCAGAGTATCAAATGCATATTTTCAAAACATGAAGAGTGTGTACAGAAACATATGCCATATCATATCCGGCCCCTGCCAAGGGACTCGGCAGACAGAACGTGGCCACCCCCCGACGCTGGTGCCACAACACATAAGGATCAGAAAAGGGGAATAACCCCGTAACATAGCATAACATATCAAATGGCCATATCAGATCATATCATATCATGTCAGAATAGCGTACATGGCACAGCATACTCCACAACCCATGTACATATATACCTGCCCCCTCACATCGAGGCACGGCGAACAATGCAGTGGAAGACGCTTGAGAACATATCCTGGCCCGGGCTCAGTGTGGGAAACATTGGGGCATCCACGAGTGGAGTAGTGAGAAACTAAATGCAATAAAAATAACACATATATTTCCAGAGACTCAGCGAGGCATATCGAATGACAAATCAAATCAATGAAATCGGACGGAGTCATAGTAAGTGAATTTCGGATGTCATAAGGAGTTACGGAGGCATGTTTCTTTCTGAGATCGTTTCCAAGGTCAAAAACAGATTATAAAATTTAACGGGATATTTAAAACAATCTTTAAACAATAGATAGAGGAGTAGTTAAAACGTTTTCTTTAAAAGCCGCTCGAAGACCAGTCCAAAATACAAAAAGGGTAAAATCGAAAATAGTGGGCCCACCTCCGAACAAATGAAGCGGTGGGCTCAAATTACATATTTTTAGGCTTATGAGGTCACCTACAAAGATCCTAGGGCATTCCATAACTTTCTAGGCAATTTGGGGAAATTTGCATAATTTTCCAACAAAGGATACTTAAGGAGTTCAATCCTATTGAACAAAAATGCGATAATTTCAATCGCGGATTCCGATGGACAGAATATTCCCCGAAGCGTAATTCCAATCCTAGTACATCTAGGACATGCCAAGAGAAGAATCGGGATAGCTTTACATACCTTTTTCGCCTTTTACGTTTGCCAAAACTCAAATCCCGTTTCAACCAA
Source organism: Lycium barbarum (assembly GCF_019175385.1). Taxonomy (NCBI): domain Eukaryota; kingdom Viridiplantae; phylum Streptophyta; class Magnoliopsida; order Solanales; family Solanaceae; genus Lycium; species Lycium barbarum. The sequence goes on from NC_083340.1 coordinate 45,641,678, forward strand.
AACCTACAAATGGTCATGTTTACCAAATATTATTTATAAAGCTTAAAATTTCAATCTTAACCAATACTTGCCTACAAAAATTTGGGCAGCATCTCCCCTATACATACAACATCCCCGAGATTTAAACTCGGCCAAAATAACAACAACCATACCAACAATAATACCCACAACATCAATAATCGACTAGAAACGCATTCTAGCATAAATAGTCTTATTTTCCAAATAATGCAACAACTCCCAATCCAACTTTGCACTTATAAATCAATATCAATATTTTCATGTTTATATACTAATTTAGGATCACTCAAACATAAACCAAGAACATTCCAAGCCATATATCCGATATTCAACAATTCCATCAATTTGCATACTTCACCCAAAATTCCTACATGTGCAAAAAAAATCATCTCAACACATTTTCTACTTACTAATTCATCTCCAACAACAATCTACACTTTAACAACTTCATTATCTTAATATCATAAAATCACATTAATGTGTCATAATTCTCTACATTCCATTTTCATGTCAACTTCACTCATATAATCTTCCTTTGCATTGTGAAGATCACAATAACACAACTAACATGTTAAACAAAATAAATCCAACATTATCTCAACAACATATACCACACGGCCAACATGGCTTCTTTCCAATTTCATCAAATTTTCATTCAACTTCCATTTCCAATACAAATTCCACAATAACCACAACTAGTATACAACTTAAAATTCAACTCATATTATCCATACAACAATATACATATACGGCCACTTACACACATGCACTCCCACTTTGCAAACTTCCATCTTTTCATAAATTCTACTCATTTCCATATACTACCACACAAACAAACCTTCATAACATAATAACAAGGGATTAATTCTTACCTTTTTCTCCTTGATTCTTCACTTGTGCAAAGTGTGAGATTGAAGAAACTAATGCTTAATCTTCCAAAACAACTACACCAAGTTGTAGAGGGACCTTGATTTAGTAGGAATATAACAAGAAAATAATTTTTGGGACAATATTTTGAGGGGTGAATTTTCCCATGGCCAAGCCGAAATGCCTTCTTTTTTTTGTTCTTGTTTTTCTCTTGTTTTTCCTCCTATTCTTTCTCTTGAAAGTTCTATCGAATTTGGATGATTAAGTGGTCTTTTATTCATTGACCACATGACTTAATTCCATGGGCTTGGATCCTTTTTATGGACCATGGCCGAATGGCTCCTATTGGGCCTCTTCTTCTCCCTTTATTTTTCCATGGGCCTAATTCGGTTGGCCCCGAGTTGGCCGAGTCCGCCGAGCTTTCGACCTTAAAACGTCCATATCTCCTTGTACCGACGTCACATGGGAACCCACGACCTATGGATGGAAAGCTAATTCAATTATCTACAACTTCTATTGCTTGGTATTTTTCCAAATTCCAAAGTTATAATACCGTTTTGGCCCCTCAAAGTCAGGTCACCCGAAAATGTTTTCTTAAAAATATTCGTTTGGAGGGCTTCCACTTTGATTTGGCCCAAGGGTACTTCATGAGTTGTGTTTAACTTTAAATATGTGATTCATATGACTTTTCATATGTTCCAAAAAAAAAAAATCTCGGTGTGTGGGCCCCACCCCAGCAAATAATTCGACGTTCAAAAATACGGGATATAACATTTACCTTTCCTTTTCATTCTTCAGCTTTACACCTCAATCATACATGCAATATTCTTACCTTACCCGACATAGATCCTTCGTGCCATAGCTTACCTTTGTACTGATTCATTCAATTGTCCAATTCACAATCTTATGACTGAACTCATAATCAAGAAATACATTTAATCAATTCCTCTACTTGTACTTACACTGGTTTACCTCTATGACGACCAATCCATTATCAAAAATATACATTCTGATAACGTAACCTCAACGAAGTGACTTACCTCTGTGACTTCCCATATCACCACTCACTTTCTCCCGTCGATACTATACTTCCGCTAAGATCAAAGGTTAGTGCAAGGAATCTCATTTCCTATGACTTGGCTCTATTGCACGATCTAAGACAGAAAGAAGGTCAACAATCCCTAGATGCCCTGCAGCCTCCTGTTTATAAATGTGGCCGGCTTCACATCCATAAACAGGACTCTACTCGACACGACTTTGCAGACAACTCCTAGGACGAACCATTCTGATACCACTTTGTCACACCCTAATCCTAATAGGGTATGATGGGCACCCGACCCTTACTTAGGGCCGAGCGAACCCGCTGACTCTTACTACACACATAATCGCTTAGGACTCTTAAGTCAAACAAAAATGAAATACATAATAAGGGCTTTCAGAAACATTCTTTTCGTCGTTCTCAAGTCAAGTAAAATCTGTAGTCATTTGGACTTTGTAACAATATGCATAATGGTACGTCGGCTTACAGAACCGATTACAAGACTTACTTTCTACACCCACGACTCTGTCTTCAAAGTCTCTAACATCGACCAATATACCATAGCATGAATACTCTGACTCGGCAACACTCCAGGAGGAAATAGAGCTCGCCAATTCCGCTGGAACATCTTCTATAATGGCTTCTACTCATCTGTATATACCCGCGTGACATAAAACGCAGCCCCCAAAGAAAAGGGGTCAGTACGAAATATGTACTGAGTATGTAAAGCATGAAATACAGTAACGAGGATCACAACTGAAACAGATATTTATTTACCAAAAACAAATATGACTTTTAAAAACATCAATGCACTTTCCTTTTGAAATGAAAATCATGTATGTCAACATCATATATCATATATACATATAACGTGCCCCGGCCCTCTAGTGAGGGACGCGGTGAATAAAATCATGTATGTTAGTGTCATGTATCATATATGCATGTAACGTGCCCCGGCCCTCTAGTGAGGGACGCGGTGAATAGAGTCATCATATGTCATCCTTGCCACCACCCCGTCATCATATCATCATATCATATATATATATACATATAACGTGCCCCGGCCCTCTAGTGAGGGATGAGGTGAACAATTCAGTTGAGTACGTACGAGAACATGCCCTGGCCCCGGACGCAGTGAAGGACATATTGAGGCATGCACGAGCAGAGTAGTGAGAAACCATATGCACATAAATAAATTTTTAAGATTCGATAAATAAGTACATAAACCGACACTTGAAAGATCGTAAACACGTTTCGGGTCAATCCGAGTTTGGATAAGAAAGTTATGACCATCATTTACTACAAAACCTTCTACGAACGTTTTAAAGCAATCCGAGACCGTCTACGAAAGTTAGAGACATTAACACTTGTAGAATTCTTTAAAATCAAGAACTCTTTATGCTTTGCTCGTTATGCAATCATACAATAAGCCCGACTATACTAAGCATACTCATAGCAAGGAGTGAATAAGAATCGTAAACAACTCAGAATAAAAGAGTAGAGTTACCCCAAGATGCGTGTCATACCTTACATAGCTCTAGGACATGCTAAAAGAAAGAAAGGGTAAGCCTTACATACTTGGAAGATGATTCTCGACTTTCAACTTACTTCCCACCTTGCAATTCGCTTAAGAATTATTCGTAGCCTCGTACTCTACATATGAAAGCATTCATAATATCATTAGGATCATCGTCGTACGTTCGTCTCGAAACTTTAATTAAAACCCCTTTAAATTCTGCCGAAATTCGGGCAGCATTTCCCCTGTTTATATGCCTTGCCCGAGATTCCAATTCAACAACCAACAACATCAAAAACAATACCAATAGTATTAACATCATTTCCAATACCGATGTATGCCATAAAACAGCCCGCGCACTGTTTTCTAAATTTCTCAACCAACCAAATTTGCGATATAACTATTTAATAATTTTATTTCTATAAAGAAGCTGAAATTAGCACTAACAACATCAATAACCACATCCTCCACATTTTACAAGTTAAATATATTTATTTTCATCTAAAGTTTTCTTCAAATCTCGTTCCATAATTCACAGCACCAACAAACGAATTATCAAGCTATTCCCTCCGCTCTAATACGTTAAAACTCTAAATAAACTCGTTAACAATGAAAAGGAACCTTATTCATACCTTAAGCATGCAGCCACCACGTTATCACTCTTCTCCTTGGTTGATTTTTAGCTAAAATTGAAGACAACGCATCGTACAACACTTTTCTCTTCATGGGCTTCGGGATTCGGGGCTCAAATTTTGGTCAAAATTGGTTTTTCTTCTCTCCAAGGCTCTTCTCTCTCTCTTTCCAGAATTTTCTGGTGCTCTTGGTCTGAAAAATGAGGAGAAAGGGCTGAAATTTCACTTAAATAGGCACGGGTCATGGGCCTAACCCGGTTGGGCCCGGATTGGGCCTAGCCCACTGACCTTTCTGCCTTAAAACGTCCGTATCTCATTATCCCGACGTCATCTATGGACCCACGACCTATAGTTGGAAAGCTAATTCAATTATCTACAACTTTCATTCTGGGAAGTGTCCCAAATTCCCAAATACCGATGGGGTTATTGCCTCCCGAAGTCAGATCACCCAACAACGTAACTTAAAATTATTTGTTTGGAGGGCTTCCACTTTGATTTGGCTCAAGGGTTTTTCTTGAGTAGTGTTTAACTTCACATATGTCATTCATATAACTTGTCTCATGTCACAAAAAATGTCAACGTGTGGACCCCACCTCGGCTTACGAATAATCCGACGTACAAAAATACGGGATATAATACTATCAGCGTGAGTTTAAATTATGTAGCAACAACATGATTGTCAATTTGTTTTGATGAAGCACGTGTCACGCTCATGCTCTGAAAACGCGGGGTGTAACAGAGGCCTTGTCAAATACTTCTTCTACCCCGCCTCATGTGGAAGAGCAAGGAGGAGCCCCAGCTCCAATTCCTCCGCCAGCTGCTACGGGTCAACAAATGACCGAGGCCATTCAGTTATTGACCCAATAGGTTGCCGCACAAGCACAACGACAAAATGTGGGTTCAAGTGACCGGGTAGCTAGTACAAAGGCCCGTGATTTTATGAGTCTAAATCCCCCGAAATTCTTCGGGTCAAAGCCGGAGGAAGACCCACAAGGTTTTATTGATGAAATATTATAGGACATTGAAGATTGTCCATGCCTCGAATCCGAATCCGTGGAGTTGGCATCCTATAGACTCCGGGATGTGGCTGTGTTATGGTACAACAATTAGGTGTTATCAAGAGGAGAGAATGCGCCTCCTCCGGTTTGGCAAGAGTTCATAGATGCTTTCATCCGCCACTATTTGCCACCCGAGGTCCGCCGAGCTAGAGCGGATAGATTTCTGAACTTGAGACAGGGATACATGAGTGCCTGGGAGTATAGCATGCAATTCAATTCTTTGGCTAGATATGCTCCGACTATGGTGGCCGACATGATAGACCGGGTACATAGATTTGTGAGTGGTCTGGGACCGCATTTATTTAGAGATTGTCTGACGGCTTCCTTGCAAGACGGGATGGTCATTTCCCGGATACAAGCCCATGCTCAGAATTTAGAGGGGTGACAACGACAATAAATGGGTGATCGCGACAGTGATAGGAGGCAAAACAAAAGGGCTAGATCTGAGGGCACAGGTGGTGATTATAGAAGGGGATCGAGGCAGGCTTATTCCCGACATTCGGGCCAGTCAGCGACTAGTGCACCTCCCCGGTTCGCGGACAGGGGATTTGATCGCTCTTTTCCGTCGGGACAGGGTCAAAGCTCGAGAGCTCCGGCTTCTCAGTTTGGGGGTGATTACAGTCAGAGACGACCGCCAGTTCCACGATGTAGTCAGTGCCGCAAATTACATTCAGGGCCGTGTCGTCAGGACACTGATGGTTGATATGTTTATGGGCAGACTGGACATTTGATGCGAGATTGTCCCTCGCGATATGGTAGAGGTGGGGTTCAGCCCACAGGCTCAGCAGCGGGTTCCTCATCAGTACGCCCCGCAGGGCAGACTTCTCAGATGACAGCAGGCCGAGGCAGAGGACGACGGGCAGCATCAACTTCGGGTGCCACTCAGCCCCGTGTATATGCTTCAGCAGGACGACAGGACCTCGAGTCCTCTCCGGATGTAGTCACAGGTATATTGTCTATATTCTCCCGTGATGTGTATGCGTTGATAGATTCGAGTTCTACATTTTCTTATATTACTCCATACGTTGCTGGTTGTATCGGGGTAAAACCCGAGTCAATTAAACCCTTTGAGGTACTCACTCCAGTTGGTGATCCTGTGATAGCAAGAAAAGTGTACAAAAATTGTGTTATTGTGATATGCGATCGACAGACCAAGGCTGACTTGATTGAGTTAGAAATGGTAGATGTCGATATAATCATGGGTATGGATTGGTTGGCTTCGTGTTATGCAAATGTTGATTGTCGCACAAAAGTGGTTCGATTCCAATTTCCGGGAGAGCCCCATGCTTGAATGGCAGGGTAATACAGCATCTCCGAAAGGTAGGTTTATTTCCTACTTCAAGGCAAGGAAGATGATAGCCAAGGGCTATATTTACCACTTAGTTCGGGTTCATGATACCGAGGCAAAGCCACCAATTTTCCAGTCAGTTCCGGTGGTGAATGAGTTTCCAAATGTATTTCCATATGAACTTCCAGGCCTTTCACCAGAAAGGGAAATTGATCGCTATTGATGTATTGCCGGACACAAAGCCTATTTCTATTCCCCCTTATCTAATGGCTCCGGCAGAATTAAAAGAGATAAAGGCGCAGCTGAAAGACCTACTCGAGAAGGGATTCATTAGACCCAGTTCATCGCCGTGGGGAGCACCGGTCTTGTTTGTGAGAAAGAAAGACGGATCTCTACGAACGTGTATCGACTACAGGCAATTGAACAAAGTGACGATAAAGAACAGATACCCTCTTCCAAGGATTGATGATTTATTCGATCAATTGCAAGGTGCCAAGTTGTTTTCAAAAATAGATTTAAGGTCGGGCTACCATCAAGTGAGAGTTAGGGAAGCGGATATTCCAAAAACAGCCTTCAGAACGAGATATGGCCACTATGAATTCCCAGTGATGTCATTCGGGTTGACTAATGCTCCGACTGTATTTATGAATTTGATGAACAACGTATTCAGGCCTCTCTTGGATCTATTAGTGATTGTATTTATTGATGATATTCTAGTATATTCTCGCATGGAATCGGAACATGCAGATCATTTGAGGATCGTTCTTGGTATTCTTCGAGCCCGGGAGCTATATGCAAAATTTTTGAAATGTGAGTTTTGGCTGAATTCTGTGACATTTCTGGGCCATGTTATTTCCAATGACGGTATTCGAGTCGACACTCAGAAAATTGAAGTAGTAAAGACTTGGCCAAGGCCTACGACGCCTACAGAAGTTCGTAGTTTTCTGGGTTTAGCAGGCTACTATAGAAGGTTTGTAGAGGGCTTTTCATCCATTTCAGCCCCATTGACGAAGTTAACCCAGAAGTTGGCTAAATTCCAATGGAATGACGCTTGTGAACGTAGTTTCCAAGAGTTGAAAAATAGGTTGACCTCAGCTCCAGTTTTAACACTTCCAGATGGCTACGTGGTGTATTGTGATGCTTCCGGTGTGGGATTAGGATGCGTGTTGATGCAGCATGGTAAAGTTATTGCATATGCTTCAAGACAATTGCGGAAACATGAAAAGAACTATCTGACGCATGATCTTGAATTGGCTGCGGTTATTCATGCCCTGAAAATGTTAAAGCATTATTTGTATGGTGTGCATGTTGATATCTATACAGATCACAAGAGCCTCCAGTACACTTTCAAGCAAAGGGAGTTGAACCTGCGGCAGAGGCGGTGGTTAGAATTGTTAAAAGATTATGATGTTAACATTTTATACCACCCCGAGAAGGCGAATGTAGTAGCTGATGCACTTAGCCGCCGATCAATAGGAAGTTTATGTGAAATCCTTCCGGAAAGGAAAGAGAGGGTTCAAGAACTTCATCGATTGGCTAATCTTGGAGTAAGTGTAATTCATTCAGGTGATGCAGGTATTAGTATCAAAGATTCCAAAATTTCGTCCTTGGATCTGGAAGTGAAGGAATGGCAGTATGAAGATCCTCAGTTATGTCATTATAGAGACGCATCGCCTGGAAAAGACAAGTATCCGTTTGAAGTCTCTAGTGATGGAATTCTTAGATACCGAGGCAAGTTGTGTGTGCCGATTGTGGCGGAATTGCGCCGACGAATCCTAGAAGAAACACATTGCTCTCGATATTCTATTCACCCAGGTTCAACCAAAATGTATCATGATCTCAAGATGATGTATTGGTGGGATGGTATAAAGAGAGACATAGCAGAATTTGTAGCACAATGTCCAAATTTCCAACAAGTAAAAGCGGAACATCAAAATCCAGGAGGCCTATTGCAAGCGATAGAAATACCCACTTGGAAATGGGAAGTGATTAACATGGATTTCAACGTGGGATTACCTCGTTCCCGTGGTAAATATGATTCTATATGGGTGATCGTGGATAGATTGACAAAAACAGCCCATTTTCTTCCAGTGAGAACCACGTACTCAGCAGAAGACTATGCAAGGCTGTATCTCAAGGAAATTGTGCGACTCCATGGTATTCCATTGTCTATTATCACGGATAGAGGAGCACAGTTTACAGCTAAGTTCTGGAAGTCTTTTCAAGAAGGTTTGGGCACGCAAGTGAAGTTTAGCACGACATTTCATCCACAAACTAACGGGCAGGCCGAGCGTACCATTCAAACCTTAGAAGATATGCAACGGGCGTGTGTGTTGGATTTCGGTGGTAGTTGGGATGATCATTTGCCATTAATTGAGTTTGCATATTACAACAGCTACCATTCTAGTATACAAATGGCTCCGTATGAAGCATTATATGGAAGGAAATGTAGATCTCCAATCGGATGGTTTGAAATAGGAGAAGCACAATTAGTGGGCCCTGAATTGATACAACAAGCAGTAGAAAAGGTCAAGGTGATTCGAGATCGGTTGTTAATAGCCCAAAGTCGCCAAAAGTCTTACGCGGATAACCGCCGGAGAGACATGGAGTTTCAAACTAACGATTGGGTATTTTTGAAAGGGTCACCAATGAAAGGGATAATGAGATTTGGGAAGAAGGGGAAGCTAAGTCCTAGGTACATCGGACCCTACAAAGTCATTCGCAAGGTGGGACAGGTAGCATATGAATTGGAATTGCCTTCGGAGCTTGAATCAGTCCATCCATTCTTTCATGTTTCGATGCTCCGCAAGTGTGTTAGAGATCCCACAAAGATTGTCCCGATAGGCGATGAGCAGATAACAGAAAGGCTAACTTATGAAGAGGTACCTATTGCCATATTGGATAGGCAAGTGCGAAAGCTTCGAAATAAAGAGGTAGCTTCAGTCAAAATCCTATGGAAAAACAACAATCGGGAAGAAATGACTTGGGAGGCAGAAGAGAAGATAAGGTCCAAGTATCCGCACTTATTCCAACCCCCAGGAGAGACACAAATTGAAACGCCGACAATATAAGGTATGTATGCTTTATCTTTATGTTTTTGGTCGTGTGAGGCCATAGATATGATGCTATTGTGATGTAGCCCTGTGAGGCAATGATATTATGGATTGTTGTGAAAGGTTGGTAGTGCCAAGTAACAGGGGAAACTTTGGCGAAATTTTTGTAGAATCTCGAGTGTTTAACATTCGAGGACGAATGTTCCAAAAGGGGGGGGGGGGGGGGGGGGCGGGGGGGAGAAGTGCTGCCCAATTTTCTCTTGAAATAGTAGTGCGTTCTTATAGTTGGTTAACCAACAATCGTACGAATCCTCTTTTTGAAGGTAGAGGCATGACATTGAAGGAGAATAAGCAAACGCTAAATTGCTTAAACGACAAAGGTATGTGAGGCTTAACTCTTCTTTCAAAAGGCATGAATCCTTCAAGATTTCCACAAATCCTTCTATAAGATGAAGCTTAAGAGTCCTTCTATATATTAAACCCCCTATAAGCATGATAGTGATGACAATGAGCTAGAGTCTAGAGACTCAAGAAATTGTGGCATGATGTTCCTACAATGCTAATGATGTTATTATTGTTAACACTCGCCTTATGTTTTATTCCCTTCAAGGCGAGGCATGATACTCATAAATGTCCATAATACAATCGGGGGTTCACGACCTTACGTCACCCCGACATAGTATGGTTATCTTAAGGCCTGATGAATGCTCTTAATGCTAATGTATGTTATGACAATAAAATGATAAGTAATGCTAACTTGTAACACTATGGGATACATGGAACACTAAGAAAAGATAACATAATGCTATGGCTTGAGGTGTATTATAATGACGTGTTATGATTGATGTTGTGATGATAAGATTTCCACCGCGCCTATATGGCCGGACATGTCCACGCTAATGCGGGCTGCTATATTTACACCGAGCCGAGAGGGCCGGGCATGATCACCACTAGTGGGCGGCATATGAGGGTTACCCGGACGCGGGTACCGATACAAATTATGATGTGACGATGTATATGATGACGTACGTGATGACGTATGGGATGTGATAACATGTGTGCTACGATTATGTAAATGTGAAATATGATACTAATACCATTGCCTATGACATTGGTGCAGGTTAATCTTTGTCCAATGACTCATGATCTTTCTATTATGTTTGTTTATTCCATTCCTGCCTTACTTACTCAGTACAATATTCGTACTAACGTCCTTTTTCTTTGGACGCAATGTTCATGCCCACAGGTAGACAGGGAGGAGATCTTGCTCCGGATTCTTAGAGGCTGCTAGCTGACTGAAAGCCCTCCATTGTCCCGGAGGTGCCTATGATGATTCTTTTGCGTACAGTTGTAGATGTCATCTCTTAGAGGCTCGTAGATCCTCGACGTAGGTCGTGTGGTTTCATGGCACGGTCATTATGTATATATATATATATATGTATATTATTTTCCTAGCCTAAGGGCTCGTATGTATAAAAGCATTTCGTTTCTAAATGACAATGGATTTTATTATAAATTAAGCATGAATCGGATAAATGATTGTTAAATAAGCTTAATAAGTGATGGCACGAGCGGTGCTCGGTGGTTAGCCCCGGGTACCCGTCACGGCCCCTAGCTGGGTCGTGACATATAGCCACTCCCAAACATCAATAACAACATTCACAATATTATGACAATAGTCTTTATTTAACTACATTATCCATATTCCTCAATTCACTTCGAGTCATCCATATCCATGGTCATAGCACACTATTACTTTCCCTCATATACAATGTCTATCCCATATTCTCAATATCATTTATAACATGATTATATTCATAACATATCAAGAATCATTACTCAACCCAAGCTATTACTCAAAATGACACTATTCCCACATTCATGACCCATTTTCTATCCCCTTCTACAATCCATGTGTTTCAACTTTAAAATACCTTAAACAACATGGAAATACCATAAATCTTACCTTAGATGGTGTATGAATGAACCTTGGGTGGAAACTCCTCACTTGAGCAAAACCCTAGTTTCACTTTCACTTGGATTCCTTGCCTTGGATGAACTTTAATGGGTTTCTTACACTTGATTCACTTAGTTTGATGAAGTTGATCATAAATTTCTCTTGGGTTCTTGTAGATGAAGAGTAGAGAGTGTTTCTAGATATTTCTTGAACTGTTGGATGAAAAATGAAATGAAATAATGACTTGGTCCCTTTTTAATATCGTGAAAATATGATCTGTCGAGAAATTATACAGACACTTTTACGGTCCGTATAAACTTATACGGTCTGTATAAGTGACCGTGAAATCACCCCTTCAACCTCTCGATTATGTGTCCATTATAAGGTACTCTATACGGGCCGTATAATTTTATACGGTCCGTACCGTAAAATCACCTCTCCAACATCTTTCTTCTGTGACCATTTTACGGCACATTATACGGGCCGTATTACTTTATACGGTCCATATAAGTGACCGTATAATCTCACCAATGAGGAACTTCACTATGACAATTCTCCGAACCATTATACGGACCGTATAACATTATACGGGCCGTATAATCGACCGTAAACTCATCTTTTCACTGATCTTGTTCTCGTCACTTGGTGTGATCTCCAATCCTTATGGAACCTTCTTAACACTTGTTTATCACCTCATTAACAATCTAAGGGACGTTATAATTCTTCTCCAAGACGCTATTTAATCATCATTAACTTGTTACTCGTAAATCCTTTCCGATACACATCGCATGCCTTGCCCTTTCTTGGCAAACTTTCTCCTCTTACTACGAATGTCTTTGAAATCTTAATTAGGGTCATCAAATGTCATTCCTTACTTATTGAAATACCGTATACTGATACTCTTCATTAGTCTATTCACTGTGCATCAACGGAAAATTTTCCGAGGTGTAACACTTACCACTCAAAAACATCATAAAAGTCACATTCAACCCTCATTTTCTACTTTCTCCTTCTACCCAAGTTCTTCAACAACAAAGCATTCATGATAACATGAAATAAGCATGAAAACTAACCTTTGATCTCATGGGAATGAGCTTTGGAGCAGCTATCAAATTAGGTGAAAACCCTAGCTTCAATACTCGAGAATCTCTTGTAGTCTACTAACCCTAGGAAGCCTTGTAACATATGAACACTTTGATTCTTGCCTCTTGATCTTTGTTTTCTCTTGGATTGGAGTGGAATATGCTTGGAGAAGGTGTTTGAGTTCTCAAGACTTGTGAAAAATGAAAAATTAAATAAAAGAACAAGAGCCCTCTATTTATACAAAATAGAAAAATTCAGCCCGATGGACTTATACGGACCACTTATACTGTCCGTATAATATTGTACGGTCTGTATAACACCACCAAGAAAGTGACCCTTTCTGTTGTGGTCAGGTTATACGGACCCTCCTTATACGGGCCGTATAAAGTTATACAGACCGTATAAGTGGTCATATAACTCCCTGTTTTTGCGAAACTTTCTCTCGTTGATTCGTTTGACTTCCAATCATCGTGGAACCTGCTTGGAACGTACATAATACTCCATTAACCATAAAATAGACCCTATAGTAGCCCCTCAAGATATTATCAAATAAATAATAGCTCAATTATAGCAAAAACCTTTCCGAACTCGACTTATATTTCACTTTCTTCAACAGACTAAAGCTCATATTATCGTACAACTTCAAAATCTTATGGAATGGACCTCAAGCTATCTAATACCTTCCTTAATCTCGTAAGGGGTTTCATAATAACCTTAAGCTCATATTAGCCTATCTACAAGGCAACAAAATGGAAATTTCCAAGGTGTAACACCTATTAGAGGCTCGTAGATACATATGTGGGTAGTGGATATCTTATGATTTCTTTAATGTAAATTTGGTATATTAACTTGTAGCCTCGTGGGATTGTACATATACATATATTTTGAGGAGTAATTGAAGATCATTTTATGGTAAGCTTGTTTGAGAATTGTGTTGATCTGCGTTGAATATGATGATGCGTATGATGAGGGGTACTCAGTAGGCTAACTCCAGGTTCCCGTCATGGTCATCTGGTTGGGTCGTGAAAAAGGTGGTATCAGAGCAGTTCGTCCTAGGGTGTGTCTACGAGCCGTGTCCGGTAGAGTCTTTTTTATGGGTGTGAAGCGCGCCACACTTTTACACAGGAGGCTGCAGGGCATTTAGGAATGATTGACCTTCCTTCTTATCATAGATCATGTGATAGAGCCATGATATAAGAATTCCCTTTTTCCTTAACCATGCGCTATGTTTTCAGTGAAGTCTATGAAAGTAAAAGCTACAGTAGCCCAGAAGGGCAAGATAGTGATGCAAAGAAGGACTAAACGGGAGCCACCTATAGATAGGGCGGAGGGCGAGTCCCAGAGTAAGGCCCTATTTTAGATCTCTCATACTTCGCCCACTCCGGAGGAGCGGAGAAGAGCCTCCACTTTAGCTCCAACACCCCCAGTTTCTCCACCAGATGCCTCAGGCCAGGAGATGAGACATGTCATTCGTTTTCTGACCCAGTTAGTAGCCGCTCAAGCTCAGCAGCAGGGTACGGGCCATGGTGATAGGGGTTAGAGAAAGAGGGTCAGGTCTTCAGGGTTTGACCATAAGTTTAAAGGTTCCTCGAGGCAGCAACTCTTTAGGCACTCAGCCAGTTTAATAGCTAGTGCGCCTCCACAGTTTTTGGGACCCGGGGTTAACAGATCCGCTTGTTTGGGGCCAGTTTAGAGTTCTAGAGCTTCCAGCTCCCAGACCAGGGGTGATTCAGGCCAGATGAGATTAGATATACCATGATGTACTCCGTGTGGTAAGCCACATTCTGGACCATGCCGCTTGGGTTCAGATGTTTGTTATGCCTGTGCTCGGCCAGGCCATTTCAGGCGCAACTGTCCATTGCTACGTGGTAAAAATAAGGTTTGTCCTACAGGATTAGCAGTTGGCTCTTCATTATCAGTACGCCCTCCGAGGCAAAGCTTGAAGACACCAGCAGGTTATGGCAGAGGTAGAGGAGGAGGATCCGGTTCGAGAAGTCCTCAGTACCACCTGTATTTACTAGCGGGACCACAGGATCTTGAGTCTTCCACTGATGCTATCACAGGTATATTATCGGTGTCCTCTTATGACATATATGCATCGATTGATTCAGGGTTTACTTCGTTACATATATTAATCTTGATGTTGTTGACCGTATTGGGTGAAAATTGAGCCAATCAAACATTTTAAGGTGTCTATACTTGTTGGTGATTCAGTGGTAGCTAGAAGTATGATTTATGAGTAAGTAGACCTCCGTGAAAGGAGTTGATTGACATAATGCTTAGAAAAAAAATGGAATTTTAGAAAGGGTGTTGAGGTACCACTTATAAGACAAGCCTTATTACTTTACATTTGTTATAGCAATCAGCCCTGCATGGTTGAGTTGTATATCATATGTGTTTCTATATGTCGCCTCCTAACGCATAAGATGTGTTTTCTAGGCCGTGTGTAGGTTTGGGATTGTTATGTTTGCAGAGGAAACTATGCCAAAATTTTTCCAGGAGTCTAAGGCAAATTGGGGAAACTTTAGGTAGGAGTATGGCAAGAAGAAAGAAAGGGCCCAACAACGAATGGTTAGAGACGAAGTTAGCAGTCAAATGCGGGATAAATGTAGCAAGTATGTAATGCGGGATAAATGTAGCAAGTATGTATTACGCTAAAAGGAACGATGGTTAGTTAAGGATAGATAAGAAGCATGACAAGGGAAAATGATGTTCTTGGGATAGAAAGAAGTTTTATATATCAAGGAGAATTAAAGAGATAAGCATTCTAGAACAAGTTGCAAGTTAGAAGAAATTTGTTAGTCCTTTTATGGTTGGAAGATTGAGTGATGTAATGAACTTGATATATATGTATATGCCGATGCATGTAACACCGATTCAGATTACTATGTTAGACTTCGCCAGATGATTATTGCGGGCGAAAATATTTCGTGTCACTATGAGCCAGCCTTATTGACCTCAGTGATACCTCGAGGAAAGAAATCGAAAGAGATGTATTCACAAAGGATCCTTGCCTGGCAATTGGTTGACATTATGACTGCAGTTTTATTCTGTGTTATAGTTCAGGTTATTTATCCAGGAATCTACTCGAACAGTTACATGACAAGAGTTGTTATTATTGATATGAAGGGAAGCCAAAACAAGACAAGGTTGATCAACGAAATAAAAGAATGATAAATGACGGATGGTCGGTATGTGCGATATGTGTAGTAGAAAAAAAAAAAGAGACATGTTGGAAACAGAAAAGGAAGGGCAAAAGTGAGGCATATAAACGAAAGGTCTACTAGAGCAGAAACCCAATAAACAGAGGATGGAAGAGAATCGAACCCTGTGGACATTCTAACACTAAGTAGGAATGTTAATAGGTGTCATGGAGTGATTGAAATTTTGAACCATGTTGTAAGAACGGCGTGGCTAATTACATTATGACGAGGAATCTGGGACCATTTTTTGAGCAAGATATTTTATGCGTGGAGAGTGGGTTTGTACAATATCCCTCCAAAGAATTCTAAAAGGGTTATGTGCTACCCCATTATTAATATGTTGACATAGCAGAGTACAATACTCCTATGAAAGTGGGAATCGGATCAGAGAAGAGTATAGAAGGATTGACGTTGAACCTTAAGTTACAGTTTTATCGAAAAAAAGTCAATGGTACTCTGAAATATGCCTAGAATGATTGTCCTATGAATGAAATCATTTAAGAAGAAGCGGTGAGAAGTAAAATGAAAGAAGAAACCAGGTTTGATCGTGAACGATCAATGGACAGACTTTATACGTATGTTAGAATAGCAACAAATGGAATTGCATTCCCGGTGAGTTACGTGGTAGAGGTCCCAAGGAAGGATTGTTAAGGAAAGGTGAGTCAAAAGAGGGCGAGTTTGTGGACAATACGATATAGGGAGCATAGAGTGGTTATGAGCTACATCGATGGAAAGGACTAATATGTGAGACAATCCATGGGTCTTGATGGAATTGAGGAAGGAAGCATAGGGATAGATGCAATTCCCTCATGGTTTAATAGTTGTAGCAATTAGACGGTAATCGATAGAGACCATCAAGGAATTAGTCTTCAACATTCCGAGGCAATATGGCAAGCGGAGGTGTAAGAATGAGCTGAAACAAGATATGGGCCGTAGAATGTAAGAGGGGCAGAAAATCCAACGTGGAAATTGTAGAACAACAAGGTAGATTATGAGGCAGAGTTAAAGGATGGGTATACAATGGGAAAAAACGGTATTAACCTTGAGATGGTAAAACATGTGAGTATTATGGCTTCTGTTCATGTGTGAAGTAAATAAGAATGGACGGTATTTCCATACAACAAGGGCTCAAGCGAAAGATTACATAGTTAGGATACACCGGCGATGAGTGTAAGATTAGGATTAGGGGAAGAAGTGAATAAGGGACTAAGATGAGAAGTCAAGCGAAGTAGCCACCGCAAGTCAGTTATATGGATACGAAGTCCCAATATCGCATACAAGCATGGGAAGTATTGTATACGGAAAGACTTAAAGGAAAGAACTACTTAAGTCGGAATTTAATAATGCCTTTGTTAAGACAATGACGTGGAGTTAACAGTAGAAAAGGATTGATAACTATTTGGAAGCATGCGAATACTTGACGGTAGCAACCTACAATGAAAAAGAATAGATGTGTATGATTATTTAGAAGACAAAGTTTATGGAGGATACGAGGATTGCAAGCTTAGAGTATGCCAAACGAAAAATAAATTAAGGTCGCATCGCAAAGTAAACGGAGTAAGATGGATCTAAATGAGAAACTGAAGGTGAGAGGTGGTGGTGAAAAAGATAATAAGAAGTAAATTTGTGTAAGACAATTTCATGACACTAATCAAGAATGGATGTTGCAATTGCTAGGTATCATACAAGCTATCTATGGAGATTGTCAGGATAAGATACTCGGTTCTCTACAGGTGCCTGAAGATCGATACATTCCGAGAGACCTGGGAAATATAGGTCATCCTGGTAAATCCCCCTTGTGAGATAGGTATTTTTGAAGAAGCTCATTACTCCCGTTATTTTGTTCATCCAGGAGCGATAAAGATGTACCATAATCTCAAATCAATGTATTGGTGGGACGGCATGAAGAAAGATATAGAAGAATTCGTAGCTCACTGTCCAAATTGCCAACAAGTGAAAAACGAGCATCACAAGCCAGGAGGAGTGTTGCAAGCTATGGAAATTCCAACCCGGAAATGAGAAGTGATCAACATGGATTTTATTATAGGCTTACCCCGTTCTAAGCGTAAATATAACTCCATATGGGTAATTGTTGATAGACCCACGAAGTCAGCTTATTTCCTACCGGTTAGAACTATATACTAAGTAAAAGAAGATATGACGTCCAGACATCCGTATTTATTTCCACCCCCAGCAAAGGTCTGAGGTGAGGCTCCATTGTCTTAAGGTATGTGATTCTTTCTTTGATGCTTTTGGTCATGTGTGGCCACGTTTTCTTGCCATTGTGGTTGTAGCCATGTGAGGAGATGTTATTCTGGGTTGCTGTGATAGGATGGTAGTGCCATATTATAGGGGAAACTCTGGCAAAAATTTTGTAGGATCCCCGAGAACCTAACATTCGAGGACGAATGTTCCTAAGGAGGGGAGAATGTTACACCTCGGACATTTCATATCGTCGGGCTGCGAATAAACTAATGCAAGTTTGAGGTGGACATGAAGTCCTTATGACTTTAAGGAGGGCATTTGGCAGCTTTAAGCTGTATACGACAAGATTTTGAAGTTATATGAATTGGTGAAACTAAGTTCTTCGAAGGAAGTAAAGTATAAGTCGTGTTGGGGAGGCTTTTGCAATTATCAAGATAAAGATTGTTTAGTAATGTCTTGGGAAGGAGTTTTATAGGGCTCCTTAGATGGTTAATGAAGTGTTAAACAAGTGCTAAGAAGGTTCCGCAAGGATTAGAGGTTGAACGAAGCGGCTAGAGCAAGTTTCGAGAAATTCATAATTGTACGGCCATTTGTACGGACCGTATAACTTATATGGCCCGTATAATGGTCTGTAGAATGCTTCCAAAGGAGAGTGACCCCTGGTAGGATTTTACGGTCCAATTATATACAAACCGTATAACTTATACGGCCCTATAATTGGCCGTATAACCGGGTCGGGTCACTTTTTTCTCTTTCTATATATGCACGACCCTTGTTCCAAATGTTTCTTTCCTCACTTCTCCCAAACTCTTGAAAGCTCTAGAACATTCCACACACCATATTAACACAAACCCAAGGGAAATCAAGGATTATTTACCAAGAATCAAGTGTGGAGAGGCTCTCTACGGTTTGTAGAGTTCAAGTTTTCTTTGGGTAGTGAAGTTGGACTTCCTTTCAAGTGAGATACTTTGATCCAAAGTTCATCCCTACACAATAAAAGGTGATTTTTACATCTATTTCATGTTAGTAAGAGTATTTGGTTGTGGAGTAACTTGAATGAAGGAAGAAAGAAGAATGTGAAGCTCAAACATGGATTTAATGATATTCTTGAATACTAACTTGACTTGAGTCATAGTTCTTGATATGCCATGAGTATACTCTTGTTGTAAATGACACTAATAATGTTGAGGAAGTATTATATGAAAGGGGATATGATGTGTGTTGTAGCTATGATTATGGATGATTTTGAAAGGCAGTCTTGAGAATTAAACAAAGCTTAATTTGAAGAAATCTATTGATTATGATATTATGGGTGTTGTTGTCGATGTTTTGGAGTTTTTTAGTATATGGAGAAGATTGACGAAACAAAGGAAATGCTACCCAATTTTCGTTAGCTCTTAGTCACTTTAGTTTAGACTTAAGCATGTTTTAAATGATCTAATTTAGTACGAATTCTCTTGAACGTAGAGTTGCGAGCTTGGAAGCAGAACGTTTAGTCGTCAGGAAGACGTAAAGGTATGCTAAGGCTAGTCCTCTCTCTTTCAAAGGCATGACTCCTATATTGTGATTTCCTCTCTATATTTCCATGACCTTCTTACATTCCAACGTTGAAAGTCTAAGATTATTAAGAGTCCCTCATGAGCTAGAGACAAGATATGTTCTATGATAATGATGATGATGATGATCCTATGTTTTAGAGATTCCGAAGCTTATGAGATGATACAATTATGACTGAACAATCTTATTTCATGAATTCATTGATGTTATTTCTTGTTGTTGTCTCACCTTATAATATTATCTCCTTCAAGGTGAGACATAATGATGATTAATATTCCATAATACAGTCGGAGGTCACAGACCTTACGTCAGTCCGATATGATTGTAGCTTTGATTGGGCTCACATGCATGCTTATTTTTATATGTGATTATATCAGGCCTAATTGGCTGAGCAGACACCACTACGCTGGGCGTAAGTGGGCGGCTTATGGATTATGATAGTTACATCGGGCCTAATTGGCCGGGCAGTCACCACTAGTGGGCGGCGTGAGATGACTATCCCAGACGCGGGCTAGTAATGATATATGACTCAGACAACTTACTTATATATATATACACGTATGTCATGATGTGGTTTTAAAAGTAAAAGTTAGCATGCATGGTATCCGTCTTAAGAGGCAATCATATGTGCAGGTTATCTCTTTATCTCATGTTCCTTATCTCTTTATTATGTCATTATTCATGCCTTACATACTCAGTACATTATTCGTACTGATGTCCTTTCTTTTGTGGATGTTGCGTTTATGCCCGCAGGTAGATAGGGAGACGGTCCAGATCCCTAGGAGCATTATCAGCAGATACACAGGAGCACTCCACTTCTCCGGAGTTGCCGTTTATTGGTATATTCTTTTGTGCACATATTTAGGGCATGGCGGGGTGTTGTCCCATCCTGATGATTTTAGTACTCCTGTTAAAGGCTCGTAGATACATATGTGGGTAGTGGATATCTTATGATTTCTTTAATTTACGTTTGGTATATTATCTTGTAGCCTCGTGGGTTTGTCCATATACGTATATTTTGAGGAGTAATTAGAGATCATTTCATGGGAAGCTGGTTTGAGAATTGTGTTGATCTACGTTGAATATGATGATGAGTATGATGAGTGATGCTCGGTAGGCTAGCTCCGGATACCCGTCATGGCGCTCTGGTTGGGTCGTGACACTTGTATCAGATACCGGTGTCGTGTTAAGGGTATTTGTGTAATTTCTATTTATAGTCCGGTATGAATGCCATGCTTTGGGCATTAGCTATTAGCATTGATTGATTGTGTCTGTGGTTGGGATTGGAGGTCCCTCATTTACTACTTTTATGCTTATTTCCTGTCTCATTGTGATTATGTGTTCTCATCACTCATAAATGCTCATTTAAAAGTAAAAAGAGCTAAAGATTAAGTGTTTATTGCTTATCTTGATGGCTTATTGTGTTGCATGTCATATTCATGCTTATTGTAGTACCTCATGTGCATTTTGAGGATACTTGTGAGAGGATCGATGGGAAATGATTGTGGATGGAGTGACGATGGTATCGTGCGTCAGATTGGCTTTATGACAGTTAATGTGGGCGTACGGGCCATGTATTATAATTTGGATGCTACGGGGCTGAGTGTGATTAGAAGCCTAAAATGTCTAAAATATCTGGGAGATCTAAAACTGTCGGGTTTGTATATGGACCTCGCGAGTCCCCCATAGGTTACCATTCATTAATTTTTGAACATATGTGTACCGAGAGAAGGATAGAGGTCTTGCATTGCATTTCATATCATATTATATTATATATTGTTAGTTTTGAATTTTTGAGTTGATTTCTTGATTTTCCTTATTGCTTACTTGAAGACTTGATGTATTTGTCGATTAGAAGCTTCACATAGGCTTATAACCCAAGGTTAATATGATTTATTGTGATTTATCATTATTATGGATTAATAGTGGTTAAGTGTAGAAGTACTAACCGTAGCCTAGCCCACGTCCCCATTTTCCTTAGGGTCGGTCGACGATACTGCTGAGTACACGTTGTTTTTCGTACTCATGCCACACCCACTGCACCCTTTTGTCTGTAGATTCTATTCTTCGAACGAGTGGATCTCGGGAAACTATCGGCCGTTGAGGAGACTATTTATGATTCGGGGTGAGCCATTAGTGTCATCCATGGCACCAAATCCTCTTCAGTTACCTTTATTTTATATCTTTTACTTCTGGACAGTCTATGCATTTTCGGGATGTAGTACCAAACTTATACTCTTTTTAGTCAATTTTTGTACTAGTGACACCAGATTCTGGGGTAGTTGTACTTGTTTTTTGCATTTATGCTATTAAAGATATTTAACACTTAGAGTTGCCGTATATGTTTATTCCGCATTATTCCTTTCTTCTTTTGCTTTAATTTGGGTTGTGGATGGTTTACTAACTCAAGGGATCTAGTGCATTCATGTCTTGTTAAATTGGGTCGAGTCAAATTGGTATCAGAGCCTTAGGTTAATCGGTCTAACAAGTACAAGAACAATGTCTAGTTGAGTCTTGAGGATCGGTACGATGAGATCCGTATTTATCTTCGAAAGGCTATAGGCCATTTAGGATACTTCAGTTCTTTCATTCCTTATCATGCATGTTTTGATTCGGTAAAGGTCTAAATTTCATTGTTCCAGTCTCTCAGTGATGTTGAGGACACATTCTCGGGTTCGGACAGGAGCAACTGGATGTGATGTCGCTTGGTATGCTACGAGGTGTGTTGCTGTAATAAGGGTGTGTGACCAATTTTAGATTTCAGCTATGACTTTAAGACTCAATTGAATAGAGGTATGATTTAGATTCCCTGGTGTTTCGATATCCTAGGAAATGGGAATGATGGTACAAATGCCGACATGACAGCCTAATCTCAGCGGTTAGTGACTTGGAAGTCATGAAAGTGCATTTATGGCATAGCATCTAATGGGAAGAGGTTGTTGATCCTGGCTAGTGGAACAACCATGTGATAAGTGTGGTGACTTTACAGACTATGTCTGAGGGGCTTGAGCATAACATAAATGTTTCTTGAGATACAATGAGATAGGGCATGTACAATATTCTGAAGGCAAAGGGAAACTTGGACTGTGCGGAGGATTGAGTAAAAAGGATAGTTGATGAGGCTATCAAAAGAAGTTAAAAAAGCATATGAGCATGGAACGTGACCTTTTGTGACAAGGTATGAGGACGTAAGACTTAGTTTTGGGTTACGTGTGAAAAAATTTCAGTTACTCGACGGAGAGAGATGAAATGAAAGGAATTTGAATGGATCATTCTCAATATAGGACGAGCCCAAGTGGTGGATGTGCTCATCTGGAAAGGAGTTATTATGGATGATTGACTCTTATAGGAATAGTCGGGTGTAGTCCCATAGTTACGGTTGCGCTACAGGTTCGCTTGATATCTCGAGGTATGGCAATAAGAAGGAGTTAATTTGAACTATGAGCTTTTTGATTTGTGAGGCTACTCTTGTTATGAAGTGAATGTTAAGAAACATGAATTGATCAGTAGGTTTGACTATGTGGTAGCCTTCTAGGAGAAACTGTGATTGATAAACAGATATGAAGAAATGGATGAGTGTGAATATTTGACTACTTATAGAGGAAATGTGAATTTTGTATATGTGGTTGTGGCTCAACATGTTCTATGAGGAATAGTGGGTGTTAATTAATTCGAGTCGCGAAGTATAATTCATATGATTGATTGGGAATCAGTGAAATCGGTTAAACAAGAGCAATGAATTCAACAAAGGACTTTGGGTATCTGTAATGGGTCAGTAAACTCATAAACCAAGATGGAAGAACGATTTGTCTATTAAGGGATTTTGACAAGGAAATTGGTGTCAGCTATATGGGGATGCTAGTAGGAATTTATGTATACTAGTCAAGGATCGCCCTATAGATTATGGACTATTTCAATGGTAGTTTAAGGTTTTGCATTACCGGTGATTAATTGGTGGAATAACCAGGGTTGGTCAGGTACCTTCTGATAGAAAAGCTTTGTGACGTATGGTATATATGTTGCGTTTGACTTAGGGAAACATTAAGTTTTGAGGTTCGAGCGAGGCAAAGGGAATTTGAAACGTGCTAGATCGGGGCTTACTAATATCTCCATGACTGGCTTAGCTATTTTTATTAAGATTTAATATATCTTGATTCACCCCACGAGTGGGTTTGAGTAATTCTCAGCTGGTGATTACGAAAAATGATCTTGAATAGAATATAGAAATTAAGGATTTAAGATAAAGCCATCTTTTTATCGGCTTCAAAGGATTTGGGTTCATAAGACTTGGATTTGGATTAGTGTGACTACTTGAATCATGTGCGGGTTGTGGCGTCATTATATTATATCTTCTGGATGGGTTGTAAAGGTGATGGGTATGATTGAGAGAGTCTACAAAAAGTTTTATCCGGTGTATGGTAAGTGCTAGCGGGACTTTGCGATTGACGGTTGAGGAGGAGGTAACTTGTGTAGTACCAAGATGGATAATTTTCATGGCATCCTTGACTGGACGAGCTAGAGTTGGTTAATTAGGGGAAATATCTACAATTAGAAGTTGGACCAATAATTTCGAGGTAAGACTATGTCATTGGTAGTACACTGTGTCGAAGTGTTGGATAGGTGGTGCAGTAGAGTATTCCAAATACTTATCACTTGAGAATATTTATGCGGAGTAAGGCTCATGGATTGTAAGATTGATACTTTTGGATTTTCTAAAGGTATAATAAGTATTGTACACATAGATTTTTTGGTTATGAAGGGTGAAGTATGGGACTACAGGCCTTACGTTGGAAATTTTGAGGTGATGAATGAGTTTAGTGCAAATTCAAAGGGGAGAGTTCGATGTAATTAGATTTTATGTAGCTTATCATGATTGGGAATGACATTGCGAGGTTGAGAACCTATTTGATATGTAGCAAAAGCTTCGTACTTTCTTTTGTATAAGCCTATGAAAGTGTTGATAGATTATCGTAACTCAAGATTCTCAACTAAACCTAAGCTTTCTTCATAATAGAAGCACCAATTAATGAAAATGTAAAAGTTGATGTCCTACATAGAATTCAGGAGATGCGGGTTAGAATGGGTCACCATAGATTTATGAAAGGCTTACTGTTAGATTGCACGACCTACTTGCTATCCGATACGTATCAAATTTTCACTTATAGGAAGGAACACATTACTGTACTCATTCTATGCTAGCGTCTTTGTGGAATAAAACTGCAGGTAAGTAAAGGACACACGATATTTACGTGAAAACCACACGACTCAAAAGGTGATGAAAACCACGAACTACAGGCCTGTAAGATTTCCCCAACAACTTCACTACAACAATGAGCCAACTGTGAGGTACAAATTACAACCTCTGTAATCTAACTCTTACCTTAACCTTGCTACCCAAACATTAACTAGCAAGCTATCTCTAAGTAGTAAACTTCCTACTTGGAGTTACAACTGTTTGTATCTACTTTTTATGTTTCTTGATAAGTGGATAAAGATACAACTGGATAAACAAACATAATACACAAATCTGGACTTCAAAACTTGGAAACATTATTCAGTAAAACAGCTCCATCGATCCTTCTATGTGTAATAGAGACGCAACCCCGGATTCTTGAATATCATGGACATATCTTTTGACATCATAATATTCTGAATTCTCGCTTTATGTGTCACGACCCAGCCCCGTGGGCCATAACTAGTGCCCGAGTTGGACACTCGTATATGTACATGTTAGATATAGTCAAACTGGACCTAAGAACAATATGGAAACATGCAAAAGAACTCCAAAGGTTCGTAACGTCGTCATATATATATATATATCCCGATAACCTGTCTCCTGAGGAATCACAACTAATCAAAACATAATATGATACGCAAGCTGACAAGGCTGCCACTACATATCAATACCATACGCAGGCCGACAAGGCTGCCACTACAGACGAACATATCCATATCACATCGTATAGACATAGCTGAACAAAACTTATGCACAACCCACACATATGTCTACAGACCTCTAAGAGTATCGATAGTAAAATATGACGGGACAGGGCCCCGCCGTACCCCTGGATAAACATATATATATATCAAAAGATCTGTACCAAAATTCTAGGCTCCGGAACAATGGAGCTCTCCAAGACAGTTGAGTAGAAATCCTAAGCTGGTGGATCACCAAATCGAGTATCGGTACCTGCGGGCATGAAACGCAGCCCCCCGGAGAAAGAGGGTCAGTACGAGATAAGTACTGAGAATATAAAGCATGAAATACAATAGAGAGGATCACGACTGAAATAGAGATCACAGGAGACAAGTATGAAATTCAAAATACCAATACACTTGCCTTATGAAATGTAGATCATGCATATCAATATCATATATCGTACCCGGCCCATTAGGGGACTCGGTGAATAAAGTCATCACATGCCATCCTTGGCGCCATAATCACATCATCATATTATCACATCATCATATCATCATATATATATATATATATATATACCATACCCGACCCTCTAGTAAGGGACTCGGTGAACAATGCAGTGAAACGGTGCACGAAAACATACCCGGCCTGGGACTCGGTGAAAGATATATTAACAGTATGCACGAGCAGAGTAGTGAGCAACCATATGCAAACTAAATCATCATCTGGGACTCAATAGAATAAGTAGAATAAACTAACACTTGAGTATCAAGGACAACAGTTGTGTCAAATGCCCCTCGAATGTCATTATGGATCATATCAAATAGAACTTTAGGAATCATAGATACGTATCAAGACATAATAAAGTAAGTTCTGGGAATCAAGGACATTAGCCATCCTAGTGTCTCTAAGAATAGGAGTTTCTTTAAAATCACATGCTCGTCGTCTATTTATTTATAAAGATCATGCAAAAAGAAAAAAGGGTCAGCTTCACATACCTTTGGCGCTTAATCCGTGACTCGATATGTATACGTTTCCTAAAATATCTCAACCTATATTAAGACGTCAAGACTATGGTTAAGCTACAAAAAGGCATAAAACGTACTTCAACGTTAGTAGCTTATTTCAAGATAATTAGGCAGCACTTCCCCTTTATCGCTCAATTTCCTCACATTTACGCCAACTATACAACAACTAAAATAGCAACAACCAAAGCATGTCTAAGTTATCGCATTAAGAACTAGTTGAAATAAGATCCGAGGATACTCCAAAACAGCCCACATAACATAAGAATGCCCGATACACCTCAAATATTGAAAATATGCACCCAACAAGCCACATACGCTTCGCATACGACATTTTATACGTTTCTCTCTTATCAAATTAGTGATTCACATTAGCTACAACACAACAATGGCCTCAACTTCCATATGCAAGAAAATTATCTTAACATTAATAAGTCCTAAAGCAGCCCATCAATTATAACAACACAATACAACCATAACTTTAAATATCAAATTTCTTCATTTTCGTCATATAACCCATGACAACAATAATAACAATTAATCCATCATTACTAGTTTAAACAACCCTCCAACCGAATCTTAGCATCAACACACATAATTCCTTATATCCAATTCCACATTCACCAAACTATACAAAGACTAAATTATCACTAAAACATGCAAGAGAGAATTAAATCTTACCTTAACAAGCTTGGCTCCTTAACGTTGCTGAAATTTGTAGCTTCAAATATCAAACGTTCTTGCTGCCCCCAATGGATTAATTCATGTTACTAATCACCTTGGAATGTTTAAATCACCTTAGAACTTAAGCTTTTATTAACAAGAAGTTGGACTCCCTCAAGATCAGCCGTGGCCGTGAGTTGCCATGGCTGTTGTAATCTTTATTTTTTTCCCTCTAATTGGACTTGAAATTCATCAACTCAATTGGGTAAAAGGTGGGGGGGAAGAGCTGGCCGTGAGCTTCACTAGGTGGCTGCCATGGCTGGCCGTGACTCTCTCTCTCTAGCTTGGGAGCCCTTCTCTCTTAATTTATGTCGATTAGCTTACGAATAATCCAACGTACAAAAATACAGGGTATAACATTCTCCCCGTCACGACCCAAACCCCGTGGGCTATGACTAGTGCCCGACCTGGACACTCGTATACGTACCTGTTAAATATAAACAACTGATTCTTAAGAACAATATGGAAACTTTGCAAAAGAACATCACAGGTTCACAACGTCATGATATATAGGTATCCAGATAACCTGTCTCCTCTGGAGTCATAACTAATCAAAATATAATATGATACGCAAGCCGACAAAGCTGCCACTACATGTCAATATGATACGCAAGCCGACAAGGCTGCCACAACATGTCAATACCATACATAAGCCGACAAGGCTATCATAACATGTCAATACTATACATAAGCCGACAAGGCTATCACAACATGTCTGTACCATACATAAGCCGACAAGGCTGTCACAACATATCAATACCATACGTAAGCCATATAGACACAGCTGAACAAAACTTATACACAACCCACACATATGTCTACAGACCTCTAAGAGTATCGATAGTGAAATATGACGGGACAGGGCCCCGTCGTACCCCTGGATAAACATATATATATATATATACATCAAAAGATCTGTACCAAAAGTCTAGGCTTCGAAACAGTGGAGCTCTCCAAGACAGCTGAGTGGAAGTCCTAAGCTGGAGGATCGCCAAATCGAGTATCTGTACCTGCGGGCATGAAACGCAGCCCCCCGAAGAAAGGGGTTCAGTACGAGATATGTAATAGTATTTAAAGCGTGAAATACAACAAGAGAACCACGATTGAAATAGAGATTATAGGAGACAAGTATAACATTTAAAATACCAATACACTGGCCTTATGAAACGTAAAACATGTATGTCGTTATCATATATCGTACCCGGCCCATTACGGGACTCGGTGAATAAAGTCATCTCATACCATCCTTGGCGCCATAATCACATCATCATATAATCATATCATCACATCATCATATCATCATATATATATACATATAACGTACCCGGCCCTCTAGTGAGGGACTCGGTGAACAATGCAGTGAACTGTGCACGAGAACATACCCGGCCCGGGACTCGGTGGAAGATATAATGACAGTATGCACGAGCAGAGTAGTGAGTAACCATATGCAAATCAAATCATCATCTGAGACTCGATAGGATAGACAGAATGAAATAACACTTGAATATCAACGAAGGCAGTTATGTCAAGTATCCCTCGAACGTCATTATGAATTATGTCAAAAGGAACTTCAGGAATCATAAACACGTATCAAAACCATATGAAATAGCTTATGGAAATCAAGAACATTAACCATCATAGTGTCTCTAGGAATAGGAACTTATACATTCGTCATTTGTTCGTTTCATATGAATCATGCAAAAAGAAAGAATGGATAACTTTACATACCTCTTATAGGTTAATCGTAACCAAGTTCGTTTCGTCGCCCCTTTAGCCTATTTAATATGAAAGTAACGCTATCGTTAGTAAACTATACTTTCTAGCTTACAAATCTACAAAGAATCACTTATAGGAATCATTCTTTAGTTCATACTTTCTTGATTAGGATTCTGGTTTGTTAAGAACTTAACGGAAATCGGGGTAGCATTTCCTCTATATAATTCGCCTAACCCGAACTTCCAATTAATCTCCTATTATCACAGCAATACCAACAACAACAATAATAGAAATATTAATATCAAATTCTTAAAATCCAGCCCATAAACAACTCAAACAACCAAATAACCTTTCTTAATCCTTTTCCAATCCAAATCATTAACATCTAATATTATACACCAAACAGACCAACATACGCTTTGTATACGATACGTTACACACTTCTTTCCTCCAAATTTAGGAGCCACATCACCAACAACCCAACAACAACAAGAACAAAAACACATGAACATCAAACCACACTTTTAATCTTTCAATTCAACAAGAACAACCCATAACTTTATGAACATTTAATCCAATTCATATTTCAACAATTTCATATAACAACTACAACCTTAAATATCATAATTCCTTCACTTTCATCACACAATCAATGGCACCAACAACAATTAAAATTAGCTCATCATTACTTGCTTCCAACAGCCCCATATACGACCAAAGCAAAGTTTCAACATCAACATCCACAATTCTTGCATTCAATACTACCTCCACCAATTCATACAAAGACCAAATCATTTATAAAACATGAAAAAGAGAGTTAAATCTTACCTTAGAAACGAAGCTCTTATTATCAGAAATGTAAACTCCTTCAAGAACAGCTATGGCCGTGAGTTGCCATGGCTGTTGTAATCTGTATCTTTTTTTCCTCCAATTAGATTGTAAATCACTAACTAATTGTGTAGAAGGGGGGGAGGAGAAGCTGGCCGTGAGCTCAAAGTGTGGCTGCCATAGCCATGGCCGTGGCTTTCCCTCTTTCTAGTTTGAGAGCTTCTCTCTCTTATCTTAATTGGGGTGAAGATGAAATAAATTTTTGTTGATCAATTAGTCATCAATTTGACTTATATAGGCTGCCTATAAAGTGGACAAGTGTCCCACTATAAAAATACATTAATACACTAATCAAATTTTGTTATTATGCTCTGTGGGGCCCACTTAATGCACTAATTAGGCTAATTAATCCTTAATCCCCACTTAATAATCTAATCATGGCTAATTAATTCCTATTCTCCACTAATATTTCTACACCAATTGAATTTTACAAGCAGTCGTGCACTTATTAAAAATCGTGGATTAAAAGCCCTTGTCTCTTATCCCAAAAATAATCTCATCCTTAAACCTATGTCGATTAGCTTACGAATAATTCGACATACAAAAATACGAGATATAACATCCTTCCCCCCTTTAGAACATTCGTCCTCGAATGTTAAATTGGTCCTATAAAGTCTTATAAGAAATGCGGGGAAGTCTCCCTTATCGCTATAACATGTAGTCTCATGTACCAATCAATATAATCAAGTGAGGAGTTTAAATTACCTGCAGGCGTAGGGAACAAGTAAGGATACTTATTCTTCATCTCCTCTTCGGCTTCCCAGGTCATCTCTTTTCTATTATTATTTCGCCATAATACTTTGACGGAAGCCACATCCTTAGTACACAATCTTCTAACTTGCCGACCAAGTATAGCTATAGGGTTCTCTTCATAGGACAGCTCCTCCGTCAGCAGGACATCATCCACAGGGAATACTCTAGAAGGGTCACCAATACATTTGCGAAGCATCGACACATGAAAGACTGGATGTACTGCTTCCAAATCAGATGATAGATCCAGCTCATAGGAAACCCTACCTACCCTACGGATAATCTGATAAGGCCCAATGTACCTCGGGCTAAGCTTTCCTTTCTTGCCGAATCTCATTACCCCCTTTATGGGTGACACCTTCAAGAAGACCCAATCACCAACTTGAAACTCTAAGTGTCGACGTCGATTATCTGCATATGACTTCTGTCGACTCTGGGGTGCCAATAACCTCTCCTGAATAATCTTCACCTTATCAACAGCTTGCTGAATCATGTCTGGGCCTATTAATTTAGTCTCACCAACATTAAACCAACCAATAGGTGACCTGCACTTTCTCCCATATAAGGCCTCATACGATGCCATCTGAATGCTAGAATGGTAGCTATTATTATAAGCAAACTCGATAAGTGGAAAATGATCGTCCCAGCTACCTTTGAAATCAATAATACATGCCCGTAACATATCATGTAGCGTCTGAATAGTACGCTCAGCCTGTCCGTCAGTCTGAGGGTGGAATGCTATGCTAAGACTCACCTGTGTCCCTAATCCCTCCAGGAATGATCTCTAGAAGTTAGCTGTAAACTGAGCTCCTCTGTCGGAGATAATAGATGTAGGAACCCTGTGAAGTCTCACTATCTCCTTGAGGTATAACCTCGCATAGTCCTCAGCTGAATAAGTAGTCCTGACTAGAAGAAAATGGGCTGATTTTGTCAGCCTATCCATAATAACCCATATAGAGTCATAATTTTGCGGAGTGCGAGGTAAACCTGTAATGAAGTCCATATTAATTACCTCCCATTTCCAAGTCGGGATCTCTATCTCCTGTAATAATCCACCAGGCCTCTGATGCTCGACCTTAACCTGTTAACAATTCGGGCACTGAGCGACAAACTCCGCTATATCCTTTTTCATGCCATCCCACCAATATAAACATCTGAGGTCATGATACATCCTCGTTGACCCTGGATGAACAGAATAACGGGCATAGTGTGCCTCTCCCATAACCTGTTGCCATAGCCCTGCAACCTCAGGTACACATAATTTGCCTCTGTATCGTAGTACTCCGTCAGCTGCAACCTCGAATGGGGTATTCTCCTTTTGAAGAGCTGCATCTCTATAATGTGCCAGAACAGGGTCCTCATACTGGCGTCTCTTTACCTCTTCTATGATAGAGGATTCAACAACTCCTCGAACAGAAACTCCGCCATCATCAGAATCAGCCAAACAGACTCCAAGGTTAGCTAGTTGGCAAATATTACGGACTATCTCCTTCCGTTCTGGTTGTACATCTGTCAAGCTACCCATAGATTTACGGCTAAGTGCATCTGCTACAACGTTAGCTTTCCCTAGGTGGTATAGGATATCCACATCATAATCCTTTAGCAACTCTAGCCACATTCTCTGCCGTAAATTCAGCTCCTTCTGCTTAACGATATATTGGAGACTCTTATGATCCGTGTAAATATCAACATGCACGCCATATAAATAATGTCTCCATATCTTCAAGGCATGAATTACTGCTACTAACTACAGATCATGAGTAGGATAATTCCTTTCGTGCTTTCTGAGCTGCCGGGAGGCATAAGCTATAACCTTGCCATCCTGCATCAATACACAACCTAGTCCAACGCCTGAGGCATCACAATAAATAACATAGCCATCTGGTCCCTCTGGAAGAGTTAAGACTGGAGCCGTAGTCAGCTTATCTTTCAACAACTTGAAACTTCGCTAACATGCGTCAGTCCACTGGAACTTAGCCGCCTTCTGAGTTAGCCTTGTTAAAGGCGCTGAAATTGAGGCAAAATTCTCTACAAACCTCCTGTAATATCCTGCTAGCCCCAGAAAACTACGTACCTGAGTTGGTGTCGTAGGTCTAGGCCAAGTATTTGCAGCTTCAATCTTCTGTGTATCTACCCGAATGCCATCAGCTCCAAAACTATGCCCCAAGAATGTTACTGAAGTCAACCAGAATTCGCATTTAGAGAACTTAGCATACAACTTCTGGTGCTGGAGCACCCCAAGTACCGTCCTCAAATGATCTGCGTGCTCTTCTTCTGAACGTGAATAGACCAAAATGTCATCGATAAATACAATCACGAACATATCCAGGAATTGTTTGAACACTCGGTTCATTAAATCCATAAATACCGTTGGAGCACTGGTCAGCTCAAAAGACATCACTCTAAACTCATAATGCCCGTATCGGGTCCTGAATGCAGTCTTCAGAATATCTGCCTCTTTTACCCTCACCTGGTGATAGCCTGACCATAAGTCTATCTTCCAGAAACACTTAGCACCCTGCAACTGGTCAAATAGATCATCAATTCTGGGGAGGGGATATCTATTATTTATTGTCACTTTATTCAGCTGCCTATAATCGATACACATCCGCAGCGACCCATCTTTATTTCTCACAAATAGTACCGGCGCTCCCCAAGGTGATGTGCTAGGCCTGATGAAGCCCTTTTCTAATAAGTCCCTCAATTGCTCCTTTAACTCCTTCAGCTCTGCCGGTGCCATTCTATAAGGAGGAATAGATATGGGCTGCGTATCTAGCAGTACATCTATAGTAAACTCTATCTCCCGCTCAGGAGGAAGACTTGGAAGCTCGTCTGGGAATACATCTGGAAATTCATTAACTATCGGGACTGACTGAATAGTCGGTACCTCTGCATTCAAGTCATGCACACGAACCAGATGATAAATATAACCCTTTCTAACCATCTTCCTTGCCTCGAGGTATGAAATAAACTTACCTCTCGGCGATGCTGTATTCCCCATCCATTCTATCATCGGTTCCCCTGGGAACTGGAATCGGACTACCTTTTCTCCACAATCAACGTTAGCATAACAAGAAGCTAACCAGTCCATACCCATAATAATGTCAAACTCCGTCATATCTAACTCTATCAGATCTGCCATGGTATGACCACTATATATAATCACCGAACAATTTCTATATACTTGCTTTGCTATAACAGAATCTCCTACCGGTGTAGCTACCTCAAATGGTTCTATCAATTCAGGTTTTATCCCGATTCTACTAGCAACAAAGGGAGAGATATGCGATAACGTGGAGCCTGGGTCTATCAATACATATACGTCCCAGGAGAAAATCGATAATATACCTGTAACCACATTTGGTGACGCCTCCTGATCGTGTCTACTAGCCAAAGCATATATGCGGTTCGAAGGACCGTTAGAACTGGAAGCTCAGCCATGACCTCTACCACGTCCTGCTGGTGTCTGAATACCCTACCCCATAGGGCGCATAGCTACAGAAGAAGATGAACCAGCAATCGATCCAGTAGGCTGAGCCATACCACCTGAACCGCCTCCATACGGACACTCTCTCATAATATGGCCTTGCCAGCCGTAAGAAAAACAAGCACCTGTAGCAAGACGACACTCCCCAAAATGGGGCCTACCACACCGAGAACACCGAGGCAAAGACGGCCTCGACTGACTCAACCCTCTGTTCATCTGCGAACCCGAAGCTTTAGAGCTCTGACCAGCTCGTGAATACTCTGTGTTGTCAAACCTTCTCCCTGTAAACTGTGGGGGTGCACTCCGTGCTGGCTGGGAAGGATATCTACTATACTGCTGAGGCTGCCTGCCTCGAAACTCACCAAGATAACCAGCCGATCTAGCCCTCTTATGCTGACCTCTGTCATAATCTCTATTTGGCTGATGTCCTCTATGTCGATCCTCTACCCCCTGTGCATATGCCTATATCCGAGCAATATCCATACCTGGCCGAAGAGCCACCGCCATACAACCATCAATCAAATAGCGATCCAGTCCCATCACATAACTGTCACACCCCAACCTTACTAGTGTGTGATGGGCACCCGACCCCATATTCAGAGCCGAACGAACCCGCTGACTCTTATTATATACTTAATCTCCTTAGACTCTTACATCAATAAGAAATGAAAAACATGGTTAAGCTTTCAGAATTTTCTTTCATCGTACTCCGATCAAGTATAATCCGTAGTCATCATGGATCGGTAACATAATAAAATAAGACACATTGGCTGATGAAGCCGCTTTCAAGACTGACATACTATACCCACGACTCTGTCTGCAAAGTCTCTAAATTCGAACAAGACGTCATAGCATAGTACTCTGACCCAACAACACTCCAGAGCAAATGGAGCTTGTCAACTCTGCTGGAACCTCTTCTGTAGTAGCTACTACTCATCTGGGTGTACCTGCGCGACATGAAACGCAGCCCCCGAAGAAAGGGGGTCAGTACGAGCAATGTACTGAGTATGTAAGGCATGAATAGTAACATAATAAGGGATGTAAAGTATAAATAATAGCCGAAGGGAAATATGGAGCATATCGTAAGGCAAAAGAATAACCTGTACATGTGAGTGCCTTTTTAGGCGGATGCCATGCATGCTAGCTTTCTTTCGAAAAACAGCATCTAAATATTTACAAGTAAACTGCCCGACTATACAGGTACGGTGTAATGCTGCCTGGCCATTTAGGCACAGTGTGATCATCATTAGCCAGCGTCCGGGGTAATCATAAACTGCCCACTGCAGTGGTGTGTCTGCCCGGCCGCCTATTGGACGGCGCGGTGTTATACTTCCCGGCCATGTAGGCACGGTGTTATTAAAATACATACATAATTATAAAGCATGCATGAGAGCCCAAGTGAAAGCTACAACTCTATCGGAGTGACGTAACGTCGGTAACCTCCGATAATATTATGGAATAACCATCCCGACTTTGTCTCACCTTGATGGAACAATTAATATAAGATGAGACTAGCAACGAATAACAGCGTTAAGTGAACATAGAATAAGATCATAACCACGTTTCGAGTCAATCCGAGTTAGTATAATAAAGTTATGGACATTGTCCCTTACAAAAACCTTTAAACATAAAATCATTTTCATCATAGTCATCGTAGACATATTCTCATCCTTGACATCATCATTGTCACAGAAAAACATATCCATCATTGTTATCATAAGAGCTCACATAATCACAACCTTTGGTTTGGAGAGTACGAACATTTTGGAAAACATTTATAGGTTAATAGGAAAGAAATCATGCCTTGGAATCTTAGATTTTTTTAACCTTTGATAACAAGAAAATATGGAAACATTTATAAAGTCAGAACCTAGGGATCATGCCTTTGAAAGAAAGGGACGAGCCTTAACATACCTGCTCCACATCCTATTAGCTACGCTTAATTGTCCAAGCTCGCTATCGCTAGTCTACATTCAAGAAGAATGAAGCAATCATTAGATTCATCACCATATACTTGTCTTAATCTTTCAAGTAAATTCACTTATGATCTGCCGAAATTTCGGCAGCATCTCCGCTGTACATACAACATCCCCGAGAATCTAACTCGGCCCACATCATCAATCAACAATCCGACAATTCAACTCGGCCAAACTATCAACAACATCAACAATCAATTCAAGACGCATTCTAACATTAACAACCTTTGTCATACAATTTAACGACATTTCATTTATATTCAATTCAATTCACATAACATTCAAAACGACTCAATCAACACACTACTTCACCCGACACCCTCCAAATTCAACAAGAACAATAACAACCTATTTCCTTATTTCAAATTCAATCACAACAACTCAACTTACAATCTTCCAAACAAATGTCTTACTTCCAAATTCATAAACTACACCAACAATCTATACTTTAGCAATATCACTCATACAAATGTAAGAAACCATACTAGTGTCACTTTAACTCATTCAATAATCCCACAACAACTACAAATTCATTTCAAGTCATCAAACCTTTATTCTCTTCATGAAATACACAACAACAACAATCAAACTACTAACTAAAATTCAATTCATCACATCCTACCATCATCACTCTCATTCGGCTATGGCACACACATACCTACTTCATGGATTTCATTTATTTCCCAATACTATAACATGCATAAATCATTCCTACAAATATAAGAAACCATACTAAGGTCACACTAACTTCTTCCATAATCGACAAACAATCACAACTTCATTTCAAGCCATTAAATCCTCATTTTACATCATAGAATCCACAACGACAACAATCAAAATACTAAATAAAATCAATTCATTTGTTCTACACCACACAACTATATTCGGCCACAACATCAACAAACACATGTACCATGAATTCCATCCATTTCTTCATACAACAACATACATAATCATCTCTAACACATGTAAAAGAAGATTGAACCTTACCTTTCTTCACTTGTCTTCTCACTTGGCTAGGGTTTATAAATCACCCAAATGAATGTTTGGCTTGCTCCAACAACTCCTTCATATTAATGAGGACCTTCCATTTGGTGGAAATACTAGAAGAAGAAAAAAATCTTGAACAATTTCTATGGACCATTTTTTTTGAACCGTGGCCGAATGACCTTATGTTTCTTTCTCCAAGTTTTCTTCTTGGAGTTTTTCATGAATAATTGTCTTACTTTAGGGGCAATTGTCCATATATATTTAGCCTCACCAAATAACATGTGGACACATGCCCCTTCTTTATTTTTCTTGAAGTTTCTTAAAAATAGTCAAAGAAGACTAATTGTCTTCTTAAGCAAGCTTTGGTCTATATATCTTTATAATTTGCCCCATTAAATAAAAATTGTGGACATATAATTATATGTCACACGACCAACATGGCCCCTTCAAGAACCCTCTTGAATATTTTGTGAAATTCCCATTTTGCCCCTAGCCTTCCACAATATTACCATAAGCCACTTTGCGAATTTTTCCTTTTTGCCCTTAGCCTCTCTCAATATTTCCTTACTAATAATGTTCATAAATAATATCCATAACCAACTTGTACATTAAAATAATTTTGGACAATAGTCTTGCCCTTCACTTACCACGACTTCCTCGAAATATCCGGACGTACAAAATACGGGCTATAACAATAACGATGCACTCTATCAGCCATACCAGCTACAATAGTAGGCGCATATCTGGCCAACGAATCAAACTCAAGACTGTACTCTCGAACGCTCCTGCCACTCTGCCTCAGATGTAAGAATCTATCAACTCTAGCTCGTCTCATCTCTGAAGGCAGGAAGTGGCCAAGGAAGGCCTCCACAAACTCATCCCATACTGCTGGAGGAGCATCCTCGCCCCTAGATAACTCCCATGACTCATACCAATTAACAGCTACATCACGCAACCTATACGAAGCCAACTCAACAAACTAAGTCTCAGAAGCCTTGATTATTCTCAATGTACGCTGCATCTGCCGAACAAACTCCTGCGGATCGTCCTTGGGCTTTGACCCAAAAAATTTTGGAGGATTACAACTTAAGAAGTCGCGGGCCCTCAAACTGTCATGTCTGTCCGCATGGTCAATTCCTAGTCCATGCCTACGAGCCTGCCCTGCCACTAATCTGGTTAGTAACTGAACTGCATCTCTCAAGGCCCTATCCTCCGCCCCTAGCTGAGGAGCTGGAGGCTCAGGTACTGGGGCCTCAGGGGCTGGCGGTGGATCTGCCCCCTTATCTGGAGCTGCTGCTGCTCTAGGTTCCTCCGGATGTGGTGGTGTAGCAGAACTCGCGACTGAAGCACAATCTTAGGCATAAGCTGGGCACGGGCCTTAGTAACTCTCCGGGTCTGGCTAGTATCTCCTGCTACCGATTTGCCCTTCTGGGCAGCTGTCGCTTTCTTTGGAGGCATAGCTGTAAACATAATAATCTGTTAGGTAGGGATTATCCTGATAATATAGCTCTATCGCACAATATAGAATAGGAAAGAAAGACAACATCCTAAATGTCCTGTAGCTTCCTCTTTATAGATGTGGTGCACAACACACCGATAAACAAGACTCTACTAGATACGGTCTGTAGACACTCCGAGGATGAACTGCTCTGATACCTCTTTTGTCACGACCCAACCCCGTGGGCCATGCCTAGTGGTCGAGTTGGACGCTCGTATATGTACCTGTTAAATATAGACAACTGATTCTTAAGAACAATATGGAAACTTTGCAAAAGAACCTCAAAGGTTCACAACGTCATTATATATAGGTTTCCAGATAACCTGTCTCCTGAGGAGTCATAACTAATCAAAATATAATATGATACGCAAGCCGACAAGGCTGCCACTACATGTCAATATGATACACAAGCCGAAAAGGCTGCCACAACATGTCAATACCATACATAAGCTGACAAGGCTATCACAACATGTCAATACTATACATAAGCCGACAAAGCAATCACAACATGTCAATATATACATAAGCCGACAAGGCTGTCACAACATATGAATACTATACGTAAGCCATATAGACACATATGAACAAAACTTATACACAACCCACACATATGTCTGCAGACCTCTAAGAGTATCAATAGTGAAATATGACGGGATAGGGCCCCGTCGTACCCCTGGATAAACATATATATATACATCAAAAGATCTGTACCAAAAGTCTAGGCTCCGAAACAATGGAGCTCTCCAAGACAGCTGAGTGGAAATCCTAAGCTGGAGGATCGCCAAATCGAGTATCTGTACCTGCGGGCATGAAATGCAGCCCCCCGAAGAAAGGGGGTCAGTACGAGATATGTACTGAGTATGTTAAGCGTGAAATACAACAAGAGAACCACGATTGAAATAGAGATTATAGGAGAAAAGTATAACATTTAAAATACCAATACACTGGCCTTATGAAACGTA
This sequence comes from Lycium barbarum, assembly GCF_019175385.1. Taxonomy (NCBI): domain Eukaryota; kingdom Viridiplantae; phylum Streptophyta; class Magnoliopsida; order Solanales; family Solanaceae; genus Lycium; species Lycium barbarum. Next base: position 45,681,089 of record NC_083340.1, read on the forward strand.
AAACATGTATGTCGTTATCATATATCGTACCCGGCCCATTACTGGACTCGGTGAATAAAGTCATCTCATACCATCCTTGGCGCCATAATCACATCATCATATCATCACATCATCATATCATCATATCATCATATATATACATATACCGTACTGGGCTCTCTAATGAGGGACTCGGTGAACAATGCAGTGAACTGTGCACGAGAACATACCCGGCCCGGGACTCGATGAAAGATATAATGACAGTATCCACGAGCAAAGTAGTGAGTAACCATATGCAAATCAAATCATCATCTGAGACTCGATAGGAAAGACAGAATGAACTAACACTTGAATATCAACGAAGGCAGTTATGTGAACTATCCCTCGAACGTCATTATGAATTATGTCAAAAGGAACTTCAGGAATCATAGACACGTATCAAAACCATATGAAATAGCTTATGGAAATCAAGAACATTAACCATCCTAGTGTCTCTAGGAATAGGAACTTATACATTCATCGTTTGTTCGTTTCATATGAATCATGCAAAAAGAAAGAAAGGATAACTTTACATAACTGTTATAGGTTAATCGTAACCAAGTTCGCTTCGTCGCCCCTTTAGCCTATTTAATATGAAAGTAACGCTATCATTAGTAAACTATACTTTCTAGCTTATAAATCTACAAACAGTCACTTATAGGAATCATTCTTTAGTTCATACTTTCTTGATTAGGATTCTGGTTAGTTAAGAACTTAACGGAAATCGGGCAGCATTTCCTCTATATAATTCGCCTAACCCGAACTTCCAATTAATCTCCTGTTATCACAACAATACCAACAACAACAATAATAGAAATGTTCATATCAAATTCTTAAAATCCAGCCCATAAACAACTCAAACAACCCAATAACCTTTCTTAATCCTTTTCCGATCCAAATCATTAACATCTAAGATTATACACCAAACAGATAAACATACGCTTTGTATACGATACGTTATACACTTCTTTCCTCCAAATTTAGGAGGCACATCACCAACAACCCAACAACAACAAGAACAATAACATATGAACATAAAACCACACTTTTAATCTTTCAATTCAACAAGAACAACCCACAACTTTATGAACATTTCATCCAATTCATATTTCAACAATTTCATATAACAACTACAACCTTAATTATCATAATTCCTTCACTTTCATCACACAATAAAAGGCACCAACAACAATTAAAATTAGCTCATCATTACTTGCTTCCAACAGCCCCATATACGGCCAAAGCAAAGTTTCAACATCAACATCCACAATTCTTGCATTTAATACTACCTCCACCAATTCATACAAAGACCAAATCATTTCTAAAACATGAAAAAAAGAGTTAAATCTTACCTTAGAAACCAAGCTGTTATTATCAAAAATGTAAACTCCTTCAAGAACAACCATGGTCGTGAGTTGCCATGGCTGTTGTAATCACTATCTTTTTTTCCTCCAATTGGATTGTAAATCACTAACTAATTGTGTAGAAGGGGGGGGGGGGGGGGGGGGAGGGGAGGAGAAGCTGCCCGTGAGCTCAAAGTGTGGCTGCCATAGCTATGGTCGTGGCTTTCCCTCTCTCTAGTTTGAGAGCTTCTCTCTCTTATCTTAATTTGGGTGAAGATGAAATGAATTTTTGTTGATGAATTAGTCATCAATTTGACTTATATAGGCTGCCTATAAAGTGGACAAGTGTCCCTCTATAAAAATACATTAATACGCTAATCAAATTTTCTTATTATGCTTGGTGGGGCCCACTTAATACACTAATTAGGATAATTAATCCTTAATCCCCACTTAATAATCTAATCATGGATAATTAATACCTAATCCCCACTAATATTTCTACAGCAATTGAATTTTACAAGCAGTCATGCACTTATTAAAAATCGTGGATTAAAAGCCCTTGTCTCTTATCCCAAAAATAATCTCGTCCTTAAACTTATGTCGATTAGCTTACGAATAATTCGACATACAAAAATACGGGATATAACACTCCCCCCCCCCCCTTTGGAACATTCGTCCTCGAATGTTAAACTAGTCCTGCGCTCCCAATACTTCCTTAAATGTCCTTTTTATTGAATTATGCCCTTCACATGCCTCTGGTAACCTGTAGACCTTTCGTAACTCTACGAATAAAATGAAATTTCCCAAGGTATAATATTATTTTACTTCAATAACCTTACATCTCTCTGCTGTTACAGTCCATATTCTGAAATCTTCAGCATTATGTATCACTTCTCGACTTCCTTTTTTTAAAAAAAAAATTAACAGTCACTTTGCTTTTAGCTCTTAATCTCCAAGTAGCGCTGAAGTTTCCTTATATAATAACTTTACACAGCTGCCCTGTGCTCTGACGTTTATCAACTGGTATAATTCTGAAAGAATTTTTGATTTGACATATAAGTTCATTGTCTTCTAGTAGCCAGCTCGTGCTGATCGTCTCGCTTAAACCATTCTATAATTTCCCTTAACCCAAATTGTAACACTTTAGGCATATTATCTCGTGTCATTTCTTTATCTTTAATTCAAACTCTTCTATTGCCTCTTTACCCGGATCTTGCTCTAAGTTTTTCTGTCTCACATTATGTCGCAATCTTTTCAGAATATGCAAAGGTGCTCAAATTAGCCCGAGAAATACCTTAACATCGTTTCACTGGCCTTTATACTTTACCTTTGTATTCTCCTCTCGTATCTTACAATCGGTATCGAGATAAATCTTCGGCTCAATCATGGCCAGGCCTATTTGCCCTCAGTACTAATCCTATCTCGGTAATCTAGCTCACACCATCTTATGCCTTCCCTTAATGTATCCAAAATATCACAACCGCATTGTTATTACTGAATCCTTATTCTTCTTATCAAGTACTCACTTGGTCTCATCCTTAGTATACAAATATTCGTAGGTTGCATAACTATTCTTGTACAACTTATATAAAACATATCCAATCTTAGTCATAGCCTTTCCTTCTCCTGGTTCATTATGCTTTACTTAATTCATCCGTACTAAAACGCGCTCGTTGCCTATCTTGTCATACTTATTTCCCCTCCTTTCTTTACCCTTTGATTTTCTCGTATCCTGCTATAGGGGATTTTCCGTCCCTTTCCTTTGCTACTTATAAGTCGCAATATCATTAGCGCACAGCGCTACTACCAAATCTTAGCCTCTAATCTAGTATAGCATTGCTATCCTTTATAACATCTCTTAAGTTACTCGTTACCATTCTCTTATCGTACTCTTTCTTTCTATAAGACCCACTTCCTAATGTCATATCATACAAGATCTTTACAAATGATCCTCGGTCTTGTCTCAAATACCATCCTGACTTCTATCCGTTTATTACTGGCCGTCAGATCTTACTAACTTGTTTTAGCAAGGGATCTCACTTGAAGTTTAAGCATCCATATCAAATATATTGCAGCGTTAATCGTTTCCATCTTACACTTGCACTTCTCTCACCTGCTTCCCCCCTTAAGGGCGTACTTATACCATTATCTATTTATATTCCGCTCTATGTCCCTATTTCCAATCTCAAATTCACCCGATCCTTTTTCTAATTCACTTGGTATACTGTACCATACTCATGTCTTTCTTTATAATGTATAACTTTGATTATGCACGTACGAAACCTTAACAAAATCATGAAGCGATGAGAACCTTTCCATATATAGTATAAAATCTTATCTGATAATTTGAACTCGAGTAATGCAATCAATGTAGAAACTCATCCAAGGCCACATTCCACTTACTCCAATCAATAATTAATTAGTACCTGTAGTCATTCCAAATTCTCAATTAGGTAGCACTTATATTCCAATGATAAGTGTCCAAAGTTCTCTTGTAACATTATCTTTATCCCAACCTACATCATCTGTTTCCTTTATTAAATTTACAATACACCATTTGTTCCTCAGGCCTACAGTCCTTGTCCTTTAAGGATTTCACTATTTCTGAGGTAAAGTGATATACGCGCAGTACTCCTTTATGCCTTATGCTCTTCTACCCTTGTTGTGTACCTAACACTGACTTCTAACTTACTCAAAATCATATCAAGTTCGTCTTAATGATAGTCTTATCTTATCGCCTTGTCGTCGTATTACACCTTTAAGTTCGTATCTATGTATTTCCCTTTTATTTTACACTCGTACTCAATTAATTATGTCTATCTTGGGTGTTTTCTTTAGTATTCCTTTCCATTTCTCCATTCTATGTCCATCTTTTATTTTGTGCACAAGGAATCTGTTGCTACTCCTGTATCTTTCGGGAAACTACTCCTACATAATCCCTTTCTCCTTTTCAAAGTGTATTCTGTTCATCCCTATTTGTTCTTATCATCCCAGTCATTTTCTGGCACTCATTCTGCTTCGTTGCTCATCTTTTTATAGTTTGGTCTTTCACAGTTCCGTACTTATATTACTCGTGTCCTTGGCTATACATGTTATAACCTATTACTGCACTGTTATCTCGCTCGCTTCCTTCTTATTTCCTTTTTTTAATTAACTTCCTCTTTTCTTGTGCTCGCTTTCATTCCCGTTATCGCATAATTTTTATTTTGAACTTTCCTTATAGAACTTTATAAGTCTTTCTCATCCGTTCCATACCTTGCCTTTCCATTTCACACTGCCTTTATACTTTAGTCATCTAGATCACGTCATATCTTTTAGTCACTTCCTCGCTAGGCCTTACTCATTTTCATAACAATCCTTATTATATTCACATTATATCCTGTTCGTAATCAATCCTATAGTGTAACACTTCTTATCCTTTTACCCCTTTCTGGTCAATCTTATCCTTAATACCTCACAAGCTGCCTTATCAACACATTCATATTCGTCACAATTATTCTTCCTCTGTACTCTTGTTTCAATCATACTATTACTCCTTCTAACTATAAACTCGTCGTAATTTATCCCTGCTTGTCAATTCAGTGATACTTCAATATAACACCCTATTAAGATTTGCCAGCCTTTTCTAAATCATCTCTTATTATCACAAACCCTTCCAAATTGTCCTAGCATTTCCTTCTGACCATATTGATATCGACCTCATAATTACTATTACCATCAATTCAACGGTTAACTTTGTTTCTCGAAGTCAGACTTGCAACTTGGTCAAATCTTATCATTATCGTTGACATGACCTTTCAAGAATTTTACGAACTTATAGATCATTCCCTTTTTATTCATAAAACAAAATTGGCAGAGTTTCTTCTGCATTTATTACTATCCCAAAACTTGCACGAAGGAAATACCAACAATGCCTCACAGGGCCAACATATATATATAGCATATCATAGCCACACATGGCTCCCAATACCAACAACAGTATGAAAATGACGAACTTACCTCATATGTCCAACTCAAACTGTACCTGTTACACTTTCCTGTTTATTTTCCCTTTTAATCTTTAGCTGCATTTCAATCATACCTGCAACATTCATACTATATCTAACATATACCTTGCTCACCGTCGCTTGTCTTTTTACTGATTTCTTCAGATCCCTCTGTTCACACTTTTGAATTTATTAACAACATATATACATTCAATCCATTTCCTTACTATACTTACCTTGATGATGGCCAGTTTTCCACTCTATATATACAAATTCTCATAACGTAACCTCAATATTCAACTTTCACCTGTATGTATAACTAGTTTCCATCCTAGATTTCAAAATTCTCACGGTGATGGGAACACCTTGGTCGTTGTTACTCATAAATACTTGGTTGTCGGCCCCTTTGATTTTCGCTCACCGCTTATTAGGTAATAATCTATAGCAAATGCACATACATAGGAAATTTCAATAAAGTCTCATACACCTGTAGTCGATCGGTTTCTAGTCTGATCTGGTGATCTATAAGGTGAAGTATGCTCCTCGTCATCATTTGCCCGTCATCTACTCGTCTGGCCTTCATCGTCTTCCTCATCTGAGTCCGGGGAATGTAGATAACCGGGCAACTCCTGGTTTATCGTCGACCAGGATAGGGGGCTGGAGTAATCCATAAAACTTACCGGGGTAGCCGGTCTAACGTGGTGCTCTGCCATAGGAGCAACTGGTACAGCCTGGGGGACCGCCTCCCTGGATATCAGAAACTCTGGAGGAATTGTCGCTGGGTCCTCCGAGGGGTCAGTCTCGATAGAATAACTGAGGATCCTCCTGCTCGGTTCTGGAGCCTGGGGTCCTGAACTTACTCTAGGGCCTTCTTAGCACTCCCACTATCTGAAGCTGACCTCTTCATCTCTTGCCAATCTGCACCTACCTACAGGAAAAGAGGTCAGAAACAATCCTTCCTAGGTTCTGGCTCTATCGCACGATCTAAGACGGAAGAAAAGATAACATCCTAAATGTCCTGTAGCTTCCTGTTTATAGATGTGGTGTACAACAAACCGATAAACAAGACTCTACTAGACACGGTCTGTAGACAATCCGAGGATGAACTGCTCTGATACCACTTTTGTTACGACCCAGCCCCGTGGGCCATGACTAGTGCCCGAGCTGGACACTCGTATACGTACCTGTTAGATATAGTCAAAGGGGACCTAAGAACAATATGGAAACATGAAAAAGAACTCCAAAGGTTCGTAACGTCGTCATATATATATATATACATATATCACAATAACCTGTCTCCTGAGGAGTCACAACTAATCAAAACATAATATGATACGCAAGTTGACAAGGCTTTCACTACATATCAATACCATACGCAGGCCGACAAGGCTGCAACTACAGACGAACATATCCATAGTACATCGTATAGACACAGCTTAACAAAACTTATACACAGCCCACACATATGTTTACAGACTTCTAAGAGTATCGATAGTAAAATATGACGGGACAGGGCCCCGCGGTACCCCTGGATAAACATATATATACATCAAAAGATCTGTACCAAAAGTCTAGGCTCCGGAACAATAGAGCTCTCCAAGATAGCTGAGTAGAAATCCTAAGCTGGAGGATCATGACTGAAATAGAGTTCAAAGGAGACAAGTATGACATTCAAAATACCAATACACTTGCCTTATGAAATGTAGATCATGCATATCAATATCATATATCGTACCCGGCCCATTAGGGGACTCGATGAATAAAGTCATTACATGCCATCCTTTGCGCCATAATCACATCATCATATTATCATATCATCACATCATCATATCATATATATATATATATATATACCGTACCCGGCCCTCTAGTGAGGGACTTGGTGAACAATGCAGTGAAACTGTGCACGAAAACATACCCGGCCTAGGACTCGATGAAAGATATATTAACAGTATGCACGAGCAGAGTAGTGAGCAACCATATGCAAACTATATCATCATCTGGGACTCAATAGAATAAGTAGAATAAACTAACACTTGAGTATCAAGGACAACAGTTGTGTCAAATGCCCCTCGAATCTCATTATGGATCATATCAAATAGAACTTTAGGAATCATAGATACGTATTAAGACATAATAAAGTAAGTTCTGGGAATCAAGGACATTAGCCATCCCAGTGTCTCTAAGAATAGGAGTTTCTTTAAAATCACATGCTCGTCGTCTATTTATTTATAAAGATCATGCCAAAAGAAAGAAGGGTCAGCTTCACATACCTTTGGTGCTTAATCCGTGACTCGATATGTATACCTTGCCCAAAATATCTCAACCTATATTAAGACGTCAAGACTATGGTTAAGCTACGAAAAGGCATAAAACGTACTTCAACGTTAGTAGCTTATTTCAAGATAATATGGTAGCACTTCTCCTATATCGCTCAATTTCCTCATATTTACGCCAACTATACAACAAAGCAACAACCAAAGCACGTCTAAGTTATCGTATTAAGAACTAGTCGAAACAAGATCTAAGGATACTCCAAAACAGCCCACATAACATAAGAATGCCCGATACACCTCAAATATCTAAAATATGCACCCAACAAGCCACATATGCTTCGGATACGATATTTTATTCGTTTCTCTCTTATCAAATTAGTGATTCACATTAGCAACAACACAACAACGACCTCAACTTCCATATGCAAGAAAATTATCTTAACATTAATAAGTCCTAAAGCAACCCATAAATTATAACAACACAATACAACCATAACTTTAAATATCAAACTCCTTCATTTTCATCATATAAACCATGACAACAATAACGACAACAATAATCACAATTAATCCATCATTACTAGTTTAAACAGCCCTCCAACCGAATCTTAGCATCAACACAAATAATGCCTTATATCAAATTCCACATTCACCAAATATTACAAAGACCAAATTATCACTAAAACATGCAAGAGACAATTAAATCTTACCTTAACAAGCTTGACTCCTTAACATTGCTGAAATTTGTAGCTTCAAATAACAAACGTTCTTGCTGCCCCCAATGGATTAATTCACGTTACTAATCACCTTGGGATGTTTAAATCACCTTAGAACTTAAGCTTTTATTAACAAGAACTTGGACTCCCCCAAGATTAGCCATGGCCGTGAGTTTCCATGGCTGTTGTAATCTTTATTTTTTTTCCTCTAATTGGACTTGAAATTCATCAACTCAATTGTGTAGAAGGTGGGGGGAGGAGCTGGCCATGAGCTTCACTAGGTGGCTGCCATGGCTGGCCGTGACTCTCTCTCTCTAGCTTAGGAGCCCTTCTCTCTTAATTTACTTTGGTGAAGACTTATGAATGAAGTATATCAAATATGAATCATTTTATAGCTATTTATATGTAATCTACCATGTTGAAAAGTGTCCAACCCTTGTGACATGTGTCCTACTTAATTCCACACCAATTAGATTTAGCCATGTCTTGTGGGGCCCACTTAGTGGTCTGTTTAGCTTAATTACTCTTAATTAATTACTAATCCCCACTTAATAATCTATTCATGGTTAGTTAATCCCCAATATTCGTTAATGTTTCCATACTAATAGTAATTAGCTAGCAAGCCGTGCATTATTAAAATCGGGATTAAAAAGTCCTTACCTCATATCTCAAAATTAATCTTGTCCTAGAACATACGTCGATTAGCTTACGAATAATCCAACGTACAAATATATGGGGTATAACATTATGGGTGCACAAACATCTTCTTGGAAAGACCTGGGTATTTATAACATTGAAGCTGCGCAGGTCGGTGAACACAAAACACTTTCACAGTCGGTCAATGACACGCACATAAGGTTTGTGTAGCATTTGGATTCTTGCCTTGTTGAGTCCATTCTAATATGTGTGGAAGGCTTAATAATCCCTACAACTATAGCAAGGAATCTTTCAAACTTGACCCCCAAATTCTTTCCATAATTCTACAAATCCTAGTTGTTGTAGGACTTTACGTGGAACATGTTCACGAACCTGTTTCATCCACCTAGTTCGTCTTCCTCTACATCTCTGCACTATCTGAGATATAACATATTCTAAAACCTATTTCATCATCCCTTTTATGTTTTGTAACGACCAATTATAGTGCTATTGACCCTTTTACCGCTATTGAACCTTTCCTGAGATTATCGGGTGAGTTTTTGTGTGAATTTTGAAAGTTTGAGCCTTAAAGTGAGATATGTTTGACTCAAAGTTGACTTTTGGGTAAACTGACCTTTTTTTAGATTCCGTCAATTTTGAGAGGTCTGGATGACCGCTTATGACTTGGTGGGATGTTTGGTTCCGTTCCCAAGCACTTGGGAGCATTTTGGGACTTGGGTTGGAAACTTGGCTTGAGGATATCGGGGTTGGCTTGGTCAAATAGACCTCTGTTGGAAATTTTGAGTCCACAGATGAGTTCGTAGCGCGTTGTTATGGGTGGTTGCATGTTTGTTGCGTATCTGTGGTTCCTCAGGTGATAGTAAGATTTCGCGTTGAGACTAGTCAAAAACAAGAATTTTTTGGTGTCTGGTGTCTTCTATAGCTGCACTAGCGAGGGATCGACTGCTGTGTCTGGTTAGGAGATATTGGGATGAGTGCCCCAGCTGACAGATATCCACTGATGCGGACTCGCAATAGCGGATGCCACCGTAGCAGCTTGTTGAGTTTTTGGTATTGGTCACCATAGGGGGCCATGTGGCGCTGTAGCATGCCCGCTGCAACGGATGACGGGCAGATTATTTCCTTCTTTTTAAGTTAAAACCCTTAAAACCTACCATTTCCCTTCATCACTCTCTAAGCATACTCTGGCGAATAGAATAACATTTGGACTGAAACTTCTTGGAGGTAAGATCCTTGACCTTAAACTTTATCATTTACCTTCCTAAACCCTTAATCCTTGCTAGAAATATTAGAATCAAAGTGGAGAAGATGAGTCTTATGATAAATTATTAAAATGTGTTCTAGACTTCCTTAATGGAAATTGTTGATGAAATTGGCTAGTATAACCATAGAAATTGATGAATTCATTGTTGTTAAGCATAATTCTTCCGTTATTAGTGATTAATTTGAGGATTGAAAAGTTAAGTTTCTTACCCAAACTTGGGCGTTACACTTTAAATCGGAATTAGGCTTAATATTGAGTTGATTTAGCAATTGATTAGTGGGTTTGATCATCTAGAGCATGAATTGCATATTCCACTTTCCAATTTCCCATTTTACCTTTGTGGGTCCGTTTCCCCAATTCCCTGAGTTAGAGTTTGTCCTAAATTAGAAGTATAGCAATATGGGTATTATTCTTGTTGATTTCTAATGTAGAACTCGAATATGATTAGACTTTGAGTATTTGGAGGCGCAAAGAAAGGGCAAGGATAAGGTTTGACGATTCGTGGCTCCTGTTCGGCATTCCAGGTAGGTTAAGGCTTACCGTTTGGTTAGACTTCGGTTAGCGAATCATATGTAGATTTAATGATTATTGGAGAATGCATGTATACATTTGAGTATGGATTTTGGGATGGAATACATAGGTTGGTATTGGTGTTGACTATAGCTTGTAACCTAATTGTGTTCTATTGAGTTGTTGCCTTATTGTGATTTGTTGTCTTGTCGCCACGTGATTTATTCTATATTTGATTCTTAGTGATTGCCTTGTGATTCAGAGAGCATATTTATCATTGTTGATCACGTTGCACGTTCCACAACATTGACTATTGGATCGGGCTATGCGCCATAGCAGGAACATGGACTTAGCAGTCCCCCATGGGTCATGATTGTTTAGGCGTGAGATATTCCTCCCGAAGCGTGTGTGTATCACTGTATTTGCATTCATTCATCTCATATTTACATAAGGATTTGTATTTAGACTTGATGACTGATCTTTTGGGGATATGTGGACTTGATAATGGTTCGTGAGATTGTATTTCTGACTCATAGTTGATTTTTAGGAGATATACTGGACTTGGTAATTTGGTACTGGATATGAAACTTTGGACTGTGTTAAGTTATATCTGATTGTGAGAATGTTGACCTTTCAGTCTCTTTCTTATGCATATGTTGTCTAACTGTTGTCGGCCTATGATGCCTACTCAGTACGTGTTGTTGTACTGATTCTACCTTGCTTCATTCTTTTATGAGTGCACAGTACGTGTGTGTATCACTGTATTTGTATGCATTCATCTCATATTTACATATGGATTTGTTGATCTTTTGGGGATATGTGGACTTGATAATGGTTCTTGAGATTGTACTACAGACTTATAGTTGATTTTGAGGAGATATACTAGACTTGGTAATTTTGTACAGGATATGATACTTTGGACTGTGTTAAGTTATAGCTGATTGTGAGCATGTCTACCTTTCAGTCACTTTCTTATGCATATGTTGTCTAACTGTTGTCGGCCTATGATGCCTACTCAGTACGTGTTATTCTACCTTGCTTCGTTCTTTTATGAGAGCATTTTACGGTGAGCGCGTCGACGGATCCACAGGCTTGATGTCTCATCTCTTCTACTTTTCTTACTTGTTATTATGAGACAGTACTCTACTTATAGACTATGTATTCATATTTCAGACTTATGGATTATTGTAATGGCTCTTGTATGGCCAAGACCAGATTCTTGGGGATTGATGTATTATTTCGCACATACTTTATTTATCTATTTATGTTAGACTTATGACATATTCTGTTAATTGGTTTTACTTTATTGTTGATTGGTTTGTGAATAAGGGACGGGTAGCCTACGGAGGTGGGATATGGTAGGTGCCTGTACGTTTCTCGAATTGAGGCATGATAAGTCGGTATTAGATCCCTAGGTTACCCGGTCTATAAGTACAAGAGAACATGCTGTAGATTCTTTAGGAAACTTCACGTTCTTTTATTCCGTCGTGCTACTTTATTCAAATTGGTATCTAAAATTTGCAAATTTATATCTGATCCATTTTTATTCTCACACAGATGGTGAGGACATGAGCTACCATAGCGAGGGGCAAGGCACCCAAGCCCGCTACTAGGTAGGCATCAGAGGACGAGCAGAGGCGAGAGGTTGTTGCTCCCAAAAGCACATGCAAGTATACGCGTCGTACAAGTAATATAGGAAATTTAGGTCCAGATATCGATCCCATAGGGACTTATGATTAACTGTCAACTATATTAAACTAATGCTAATTATCTAAACAAGAAATAAAATCCAAATTTATATTTATGAACTAAATAAAAATAAAAGAAAGCAAATAATGAACTTCAACCAAGAAAGAGCAGATTTTTAGCGGAGAAGAGATATATCAAGGGCTATGATGACTAACAATCCAGTTGAGTCTTCAAATCATTCTACCTATGGGTTACTAGTTGACGGGTTAATTGTAACTTATGCAATTCTCTCGAACTACTCACAAGCCGGTAGATGCTACTATAAGGCCTATATCTCTATGGTCGCCAGAGGTAACAAGAACGCATTTACTTCTCCGTATCAAACTAAGTAGGGCTAAAGGGTATATCTCTATCCTCAGTAGCGAACGATTAAATCGAACAAACGTTATTTATTCTTATTAAGTACGTGAATTCCCTTTCTCAAGTCCAATTCACGAACCACATATAGTGTTCAATTAGTGATCAAGTAATCAAACAATTAAGCACAAAAATAAATAAGCAACCCAAAAATATAGAAATTTAATAGATAGAAACGAAAATCAAACGTCAACTTTCGTGTTTGTGTCAAAACCCTAGAACTAAAGAGTTTAGCTCCACATAGACATGGAAGAAAAACAACAAATCATCCGAATAAAAAAGTTAAAATAAGTATTATAGAGAAGAGAAGACAAAACCCTGCAACTACGGCCTCCAAGATCTCTCTAGGTCCAAAGTTCTGAACTAAGGGTTTCAAGTCATCCAAAGTTCTGTAAAAACTGTGTAGAATATGTATTTATAGGGTACCAAAAGGCCCGAGCTTTTAAAAACCAAATCCAACTCAGATCGGGAAAAACAACGGGCTCAAAAATAGATTCAGAGACACGCTTTTCTCGCGATGCCTCTGCGCCGCCTGAAGATGTATTTGTGTAACGTTATTTGCCAATGCCATATTGACAAAATCAACTCAAAAGTCCTTTCAGTTGCTTGCTGCAATTAGGACAAATTTTGCAGCCTTTTCAATGTTTCTCCATCCTACTTCATTTAATGTATTTAATATTTTCAATAACCATATTTTCCCAATCATCTTGTAAAAATTTCTCATATGCACTCCATTCATTACAGGACTTGGATCATGTTCACTTAGCTTCCACGTATCTCCTTTTAACACAGATAAAATCCTATTGCATTCCATTTTTGTCTTGAACGTCTTCCACCCGATTTGTTCTGAAAGTTGTTCATCTTCACACCGCTTTATTTGTACACATTAAAAATATAATATTAAGCACAAAACAATATAATGGTATTCAAAAGACGATTAAAAGTATTAAAATGTGAGGCAACTAATAGCCAAATATATGCATTTTTAGGCCGAATATCACCACCCCACACTTAAACTCTTGCTCGTCCTTGGCTAAGCATTAAAACCACTCTCAATAAATCAAGTTTAGGAACACCATCACTTTTGTTGATACCAACAATTAGGCCCTATAGCAACTCAAACCATCAAATATATACTTCCTGATCACCATACAAGATATACAAGTCAACTCAATCAAACAACAAACATCTAACCTCCTAAACTCATAGACGAACTCTAACTCATCAAATTTAAGCTCGTTCACCTACTCTGCCAAAGAAATCTAATAACATCACCTATCTATCATGAACCAAGTGCCCTCACAAGAAGAAATAGTCCGCACACTCAAATCAAAGAATGAATGTAAATCAAGGACTTAACATCAAAGCTCAACTCTCACACTCACAAATAAATTCACATGCATGCATAAAGAACCATAGGCTTGCCCATTATGTACATCTCTACTAATTAATTTTGCTCGAATAGAATCAAGTAGGACTTTAACGGGTTGTAATGTTAGCTAGGGGACGGGTAGGAAAACTATATAATAGTGACTTACACTTCCCAAAGCACTTTGCACTTTTAGACTTCATCACGCATTATTTTCATCTTTTCACTTTATTTTTCAGCCCTCTCTTCATCAATTAGTTTCACTAGTAATTCTCATCATATCAAGAACGATTTATTTTTTCAACAATTTTTTTTTCATTTTTTTTTTCGTGTCACATTCTTTCAAGGAGGGCCTTTTCATCACTTTGCATCTATCATTGGTCACCATTTTTTCACTTGACCATCCCTCTTCTTTCGATTTATCAATTATATCACAATCTAAGCTACAATGCTCAAGGAAGCAGGTTGCAAAAATTAGGGATTCAACAAAAAGGATGAAGGCAAAAATACGGCTAACAAATGAAAGGCTACAGGCTCAAAGGGCTAACTAGTGGTAACAATTTCTGAAAAGGCTAAAATTCACAAAACATGTCAAAGGAAGCCTATAATCATCTTCAAAATAGAGCAACACTTTTATTTTGCTTCAATAAAATGCAGAGCAAGTTCTAAACTAAGATGCAAAACATGGAATATATGCAAGAAATCCTCACCACACATGGCACAAGTCTCAATCAAGATGAATCAATTCTACTCTAAGACAGATAGGATCACGGCGACTACAAAATAAGAATAAGCTATATATAGAGTCATAACCATGAGCTAGGTGTCAGAAAGTCTGCTATCTTTTTCATTACTCAAGCACTCACAGGAAAGTACAACTCAAGCTCAGGCTCAAATATGCTAGTATTAAACAAGTCAAAAGGGCTTTCTTCTCTCTCCTTTACTACTCCTAAAAAAATTAATCCTAAAAAATAAAAAATTACCCGGTTCAAAGGTCCCCCCTTGGGAAAGAACTGAGGCCATAAGAAAAGTCAAGGGGGCGGATGATGAATGCCACTAATGAGGGACTTAAGAAGTTACTAAATAAAATCAAAGGAAAAAAATCTTTTTCTAATGTTTCATTTTTTTTCTCGACATTAAGACTCAAAACTAATAAAAGAAAATTCTAAGGCATATTAAATCACCATCCTCAACCTTACAAGGGACGTATTTCCCACCTCACACTTAAAATCATGCAATTCCCTCAGTGCATATAGATGGAAAAATTAAAAACAGGTAAAGCAAAAAATACTCTATGGGACCCTCTAGGGCCTAGCTAGCAACATGCTCTCATCATCAAGGGGTGAATGACCCCACACTTAAAACTCTGGCATGCTCCTCATCTTTCAACTTCGGGTAATTAGACTTCCCCTAATCTACAAAACAAAAGAACACAACAAAAACAAAACAAAACGTGACACTATGAAAATTAAAAAAAAATACAAGCTGGGTTGTCTCCCAAAAAGTGCTTGATTTAACGTCACAGCACGATGTGAATCAACTTTTTCCTCCACCTTGAACTTACGAATTGTACCCCTAACAGGGCATCCAGTCTGTGGCTATGCTCCTTTGGTGGAGGTATAATGATAACTAGGCCAAGTAATAAATTTTTCACTCTACATTTTTCGGCCTTAAGATGAGGAATGTAATTTTCGCTTTTTGGCACAACAAACTCAAGAATATAGGCACTCTCATCCTCACCATTTGGCTCCCCAATAGGCTCAGATGGATCGATTACCATCTTACTATCTAAATACAATGTGGAAAAATGATTGGAATGAGGTCATATGCGTTCTAACTCCTGAATTGTACTACTATCTCCATCCCCATCCCTATATATACACCAGCTACAGTCATAAAAAATAATATTAACTACTTCCTCACAAGACTCTAGTGCACTTGTCTCAACATTGGCATCATCAAGAAAAAGATGGTCTAATGATTTACTCTCGAATATTAACTCCTCAATTGGGCGTAGAAGATCTTTTTAAGCTTCACACAACTCATCACTAAATTGTTGATCATTAAAAGCATCAACCTTTGCACTCAAATCCCTATTCAAGTAGTGAACAGCGACACAAAAATCTTCAACCTCATGGTAGAAATCAATTTTTTCATTAACTATTTGAATAATACCATTCGAGAGTCTATCACGTTGAGCAACATATATTTTAAAGCTGTACTCCAAAGATGCCAAGTTAAAACTCCATGTAAAGAAAAATACACAAAGCAAAGATAAAATAAAATAGAATAAAAACTTGTAAAGATAAAAGGAAAAATATAATCTAGAAAAACTTTTAATTTCTAAATCCCCGGCAACAGCGCCAAAAACTGGTTGCTCCCAAATGCACACGCAAGTATACGCGGTAGCACAAGTGATATTGAATTTTTAAGTCTAGATATCGATCACAATGAGACTTATGATTAACTGTCAACTAAATTAAACTAATGCTAATTATCTAAACAATAAAAAAACCAAATTTATATTTAAGAACAAAATAAAAATAAAAGAAAGCAAATAATGAACTTCAACCAAGAAAGAGCGAATTTTTAGCGGAGAAGAGATAGATCTGGGGCTATGACCACTAACAATCCAGTTGAGTCTTCAAGTTGTTCTACCTATGGGTTACTAGTTGACGGGTTAATTATAACTTATGATATTCTCTCGAACTACTCACAAGCCTGTAGATGCTACTATAACGCACATATCTCTATGGTCGGCAGAGGTAACAAGAACGCCACGTCCAATTCATGAACCACAGATAGTGTTCAATTAGTGATCAAGTAATCAAATAATTAAATACAAGAATAAATAAGCAACCCAAAAATATAAAAATTTAATAGATAGAAACGAAAATCAAACGTCAACTTTCGTGTTTCTGTCAAAACCCTAGAACTAAAGAGTTTAGCTCCACATAGACATGGAAGAAAAACAACAAATCATCTGAATAAAAAATTTAAAATAAGTATTATAGAGAAGAGAAGACAAAACCTTGCAACTACGGCCTTCACGGCAGCTCCAAGCTCTCTCTAGGTCCAATGTCCTGAACTAAGGGTTTCAAGTCATCAAATGTTCTGTAAAAACTGTGTAGAATATGTATTTATAGGGTACCAAAAGGCCTGGGCTTTTAAAAACCAAATCCAACTCAGATCGGGAAAAACAACGGGCTCCAAAATAGATTCAAAGACACGCTTTTCTCGCGATGCCTCTGCGCCGCCTGAAGATGTATTTGTGTAACGTTATTTGCCAATTCCATATTGACAAAATCAACTCAAAAGTCCTTTTAGCTGCTTGCTGCAATTAGGCCTTATCGGTCAGCCCCCATCCGCCCTGTTCAGTCCGTGTTGCAGGCTTCTTCATGTGGTCCTTCAAGACTCAATGGTTATGGAGCTAGACAACAATCATATGGTAGTTCTTACTCCTATCCGGCTGATCTTGGTGGTTGTTCTAGTTCATCGGATTCTGTGCATCGCCTCCGGCCCTCAGATCTTGCTATGTTTGTGGTGACTCTTGTCACCCGATGAGATATTATCCCAGATCTGGATAGAGTGGATCCCAACAGGGTTCCCAATTATAGACTCCGAGGACTCCGGCACCATCTAGTGGCTGGGGTGGTTCTTTAGTCAGAGGCAGTGCTCAGTCCAACCGCGGTAGAGCTTATTATTCCAGGGGTGGACACCAGTCGGGTTGAGGTGGTTCTCAGACCTCCATAGGAGGGGCATAGTTAGGCCAGAGTGGCTGTGGTAGTGGTCTTTGCTATTTCTTTTCGAGTAGGCCCGAGGCTGAGGCCTCTGATGCTGTAATCTCAGGTAACATTTTTGTTTTTCCTCGACCTGCTTCAATCTTATTTGATCTAAGGTATACTTTCTCATATTTATCTACCTATCATTCTATTGGTTGGGATTTGACTAGTAATCGTCTTGATGTGGCTACCCATGTATCTACTTCGTCTGGAGATTCAGTTATTGTTGATCGATTCTTTTGGTCTTGCTTAGTTCCTTTTATGGGATATGATACTTGGGTATATTTGATGATATTGGATATGGTATACTTTGATATTATCTTGGTTATAACTTAGTTGCCATCGTATCATGCGATATTGGACCGTCACACTAAGACAGTCATATTAGTTATGCCTGGGATTCCTAGATTAGAGTGGAGGGGTACTCCGAGCCCCCCCCCCCCCCTCCATATCCGTGTGAAGAAGTTAGTTAGCAAGGGGTGTATAGCTTACTTGGCCCATGTTCGTGACACTAGCATTGCTTCTCCGTCCCTTGAGTCTATGCCCCTTGTGTGTGAGTTCACTATGGTCTTTCCTTTTAATTTACTAGGTATGTCACCCGAACGTGACATAAATTTTTTTATTGATTTGGATCCGAGAATGTACCCTATTTCTATTCCTCTTTATAGGATGGCGTCTGCTGCGTTAAAGGAGTTGAAAGAGCAGTTACAGGATCTGTTGAGTAAGGGTTTCATTAGACCGAGTGTCTCCACTTTGGGTGCTCCTGTTTTGTTTGTGAAGAAGAAAGACGGTACGATGAGGATGTGGATAGAGTCACCATTCGTAATAAGTATCCTATTCCTCGCATTGACTACTTGTTCGACCAGCTTCAGGGTGCTTCGGTATTATCAAAGATTGATTTGAGGTGAGGCCACCATCAGTTGAAGATTCGTGCTTAGGATACTCCAAAGACAACCTTTAGGACTTGCTATGGCCATTACGAGTTTCTTGTGATGTCATTTGGGCTTACAAAGGCCCCAACTGTATTTATGACTTTGATGAATGGCATTTTCAAGCCATATCTTGATTCCTTCGTCATTGTCTTCATCAATGACATCTTGGTGTATTAGAGAAGGGAGGAGGATGAGGGTCATTTGAGGATTTTCCTTGGGTATTATAAAAGGATTTATTTGAGGTAAGGCTACCATCAGTTGAAGATTCAGGCCTAGGATATTCCAAAGATGACCTGTCGGACTCGCTATGGTCATTACGAGTTCCCTGTGATGTCATTTGGGCTTACGAAGGCCCTAGCAGCATTTATGACTTTGATAAATGGCATTTTCAAGCCATATCTTGATTCCTTCGTCATTGTCTTAATCGATGACATCTTGGTGTATTAGAGTAGGGAGGAGTATGAGCTTCATTTAAGGATTGTCGTTAGGTTGTTGAAAGTAGAGAAATTTTACGCTAATTTTTTTAGGTATGAGTTATGGCTTGAGTCTGTGGTATTTTTGGGCGACGATGCGTCTAAGGACGAGATCATGGTTGATCCCAAAAAGATCGAGGTTGTTAGAGATTGGGCGAGGCCCATTACTGTGACTGAGATTTCGTAGCTTCGTGGGATTAGCAAGCTATTATCGTCGATTTGTGCAGGCTTTCACTTCTATTGCTTCTTCATTGACCAGATTGACTTAGAAGGAGGTTCCTTCCAGTGGTCCATGCTTATAAGAAGAGCTTTCAAAAGCTCAACACTCTTTTGACTTCAGCCCCGATCTTGGCATTACTAATGGATGGTAAGGATTTCTTAGTGTATTGTGATGTATCTTGTGCTGGTTTGGGTGTTGTGTTGATGCAGGAGGTTAGAGTCATTGCCTATGCTTCCCGACTGTTGAAGATCCCCTACTCATGCTTATGAGTTATTAGCGGTGGTTATTGCCTTGAAGATTTGGAGACACTATTTGTACGGAGTCCATTGTGAGGTGTTCACCGATTACCGTAGCCTTCAACATGTGTTCAGCCAGAGAGATCTAAATTCTAGGTAACGTAGGTGGATGGAGCTTCTGAAGAATTATGCCATCACAAATCTCTATCATCAAGGGAAATCCAATGTAGTAGCTGATACCTTGAGCTACAAGGCAGAAGGCAGTGAGTATGGGTAGTTTAGCTGGATTGGTTGCTTCTCAGTGCCCGTTAGCCATAGAGGTTCAGACTCTAGCTAATAGTTTCGTGCGCGCCTTGAGAATTCAGTTCCGGGAGGGGTCTTAGCTTGTGTTGAGGCGAGGTCATCTTTTTTGGAGCATATTAGGGCCCAACAATTTGACAATGCCCAGTTGTGTAAGATTCGTGATAAGGTTCTGAGAGGTGAGGCCAAAGAGGTCATGCTTGATAGTGATGGGATTCTAAGGATCAAGGGACACGTGTGCATTCCTCATGTTGGTAATTTGATTCATTTGATTTTGGAAGAAGCCCATAGTTCCAGATATTCCATTCATCTGGGTGCTACGTAGATGTATAGTGATTTGAGGCAGTATTACTTGTTACACCTCGGAAAATTTCCCGTTAATACGCAAGTGAACGAACTAGTGATGTGTGCGAGGAGTGCGAGAGTATAATGTTTCATGAGCAATGTGCGTAAATGGACGAGAATGATTAGAATGAAAAGTCGAGAAATTTGAAAAGTTGAAAGTTGGCAAAACTGCCCAGTGGTCGTAAAATGCAAAATACGAACGGTAAACTGGTATACGGTCCGTAAACTGGAAGGTCGTAAACTGCCATGCAAGGCTTTGACTTTCTGCCCAGTGGAGAAATGGTAAAATACGACCAGGAGGACGGACCGTAAAGTGATTTACGGCCCGTAAACCATGGACGTAAATCACCATGCATGCAACCTAAAGTTTCTGGCGCTGCTTAAGGTTAAAGACGACCACGAGGGACGGTCCGTAAACTGAAATACGGACCGTAAACCTCCATGGACGACCACTGTTCACCCCAGCACAGATTTTCAGTTCATTAAATATAAGGACCAAGACTTGTTTTATTTCATTTCTACACTACACCACTTCTCTCTAGAATCATCTCTCTACATTTATTTCATAAGTTTTCAAGGACTATAAGCCACCAACAACATAAACAAGTGAATCAAGTGTAAGCAAGCCATTAAATACCATTCAAGTCAAGAAATGCAAATGGAGAAAAACTAGGGTTTTGCTCAAAGTGGAGTATTATTAACCAAAACTTGTTCCTACAACTTCTAAGGTAAGATTCATGATTTTTACATGATGTTTAAGGTATTGAAGAGTTGAAATACATGGATTGTAGAAAATATGGTCAAGTAGGTCATGAATGATGAATAGTGGCATTTGGAGGAATAGTATGAATTGAATCATGAATGTTGTTGTGTTGTGATATGAATGCATTATAAATGTTACTAAGATCATGAACTAGACACTTTAGACGAATGGACGAAGTTGGATGTTATGACCATGAATATGGGTGAATTAGAGGCAAATTAAGGAGTCTAAATAATGTGGATAACGTGAATAACTAATGGCCATTGTTATGATACTAATGAAGGTATAGACGCTAGCATTGGAAGGAAGCGTGCAAGTGTAGAATAGTCCGACGAAAAGGTATGTAAGGCTAACCCTTCTTTCATAAGGCATGGTTCCTTGGCCAAACTCTTAAATCCTCTATATGAGTATGTTGTATTCAAGTGACTGACACTCCGAGCTCATAAGCACACGACCCTTGATACGTGCTACGAATGTACTAGGCACCCTATTGACGAGTAAGCATAAGATAGAGATGTAGCGAAAATGATGATGATAGTGATGACGATGATGATAATAATAATGCTAAAGGTGCCTACGGGCGATTATATTCACATGTGCCTATGAAGGGCTATAATGACACCCCGAGCTTATAATGCCGGGTAGAATATATGTATATGGATGTATATATATATATATATGTATGTATATGATAACGTAACGCGCGCACACATCTGCAGATGGTACGGATAACCCTGAAGCCTTGGTAGGGCCAGGAAGAAATAACATTGAGCCTTGGTTGGCCAAGTACGTATGAAACACCGAACCTTATGGTCGGGTACGCTATGTATGTATATAAGTGTATGACTATGTATATAATATGAATATGAATGTGAAAAGACTATGTATACGAATACGAGCCCTATTATGAAATACGCATGAGAAATGGAAAGTTCCTATGAAAGGCAGGTAAGTGCCATGATGATGATATTACTGTCTTCCCTCCTATGCCACTTCATATATTGTCTATGATGCTTGTACATTGATGTTGATCATGTTTTACATACTCAGTACATTCTTCGTACTGACGTCCTTTTGTTTGTGGACGCTGCGTCATGCCCGCAGGTGCACAGGGAGACAGACTCGATCCATAGCAGCTTATTCAGAGATTACATAGCGGAGCTCCATTTCCTTCGGAGCCATAGCTTTTGGGTATTTATTCTTTTGTGTATATAAGTATGGGCATAGCGGGGTCCTGTCTCGCTCATGTGGTGTGTTATACTCTTCCTAGAGGCTCGTAGTCATGTGTATATGGTTAGACATGTCCGGCCTTGTCGGCCTATGTTTTGTATATCATTTTGTCGGCCACGTTGGCCCACGTACATTGATGTGGCATAGATGCCTATGGTGATATAAATGTACCGTTGTCCAATTGGGACTAGTTGACCAATAAATGGAAATGTATGTATAATTATGTGGCTCACCTAGATGTAAGTATAATTGTAAGCTAAGAGGGTGCTAGGGTGGGTTAGCACCGGGTGCTCGTCGCGGCCCCGAGTCGGGTCGTGACAAAAGTGGTATCAGAGCAGTTCAGTCCTAGGGTGTGTCTACGAGCCGTGTCTATTAGAGTCTTGGTTATGGGTGTGTTGCGCGCCACACTTATAAACAAGGAGCTGCGAACATTTTAAGAATATATGACCTTCTTTCTTCATAAGAATCGTGCGATAGAGCTATGATGTACGAAATTCTTGCTCCTAAATCGTGTGTTGTGTATTTCAGAGAT
Source organism: Lycium barbarum (assembly GCF_019175385.1). Classification (NCBI taxonomy): domain Eukaryota; kingdom Viridiplantae; phylum Streptophyta; class Magnoliopsida; order Solanales; family Solanaceae; genus Lycium; species Lycium barbarum. The sequence goes on from NC_083340.1 coordinate 45,704,147, forward strand.
GCCCAAAAAGCAAAAGGCTACAGCAGCCCAAAAGGGCAAGACGGTGGCAGAAAAGCGGGCTAAAAGTGCACCACCACCGGTAGCAGAGGAAAGTGAGTCCCAGAGTGCGGCTCAATATCAGTCCTCCCAGACAGTGCCTATTACTGAGGAGCGTGAGGGAGCCTCAGCCCCAGCTCCAGCACCTCCACCGAATGCTTCGGGCCAAGATGTGAGAGAGGACATTAATTTGTTGACTCAGTTGGTTGCGGCCCAGACTCAGAGGAAAAGCTCGAGGCAAGGCGACTGGGCTGTTAGTGCAAGGGCCCGTGACTTCATTACTTTGAAACCCCCAGAATTCTTTGGGTCGAGACAGGAGGAGGATCCTCAGGACTTCATAGACGGTATGTTGAGGACTCTCCGATTGATACATGCTTCAGACACTAAGTCGGTAGAGCTTGCATCGTATAGGTTGAGGGATGTCTCAATCCAGTGGTATACAGTTTGGATGGCTTCACGGGGAGCCAATGCACCTCCACCGGTATGGCAAGAGTTTGTTGATGCTTTTCTCCGTCATTATATGCCTCCAGAAGTTCAGCGAGCTAGGGCCGATAAATTCTTGAATTTGAGGCAAGGTAGCATGAGTGCTACAGAGTATAGTCTCCGCTTCAACTCCTTGGCCAGGTATGCTTCGACCATGGTAGCGGTTGCATCGGTTCGTGAAAGGCCTAGGGACACACTTAATGGATAAATGCTTGACTGCGTCCCTTCAGGATGGCATGGATATTGCACGCATTCAGGCACATGCTCAGGAATTAGAGGAACGCCTACAGCAGCGGAGAAATGAACGTGAGCAAGACAGGGGACATAGCAAGGGGGCTAGACCTTCGGGTTCGATAAGTGAGTCCAGGGGCGGGCACAGACAACAGTGCCCCAGGTATTTAGGTTATCCTACGACCAGTACACCTCCACAGTTTACAGGGCAGAGATTTGACAGATCTACTCATTCCGGGCCGAGTCAGGGTTACTCGGGGTCTCAGTTTAGAGATGATTCAGGCCAGTCAAGGCCACATGTACCATGATGTTCCCAGTGTGGGAAGTTGCATTGGGGTCGATGCCGATTGGGATCGGATGGTTGCTATTCATGTGGTCAACCAGGCCATATCATGCGTGATTGCCCCTCAATTCATGGCAGAGGTAGTACCCAGCCTTCAGGATCAGCAGTCGGATCTTCAGCATCTGTACGCCCTACGGGGCCAGGTTCACATGCGCCAGCTGGCCAAGGTAGAGGCAGAGGGAGAGCTCCCACTTCTAGCGGTACTCAGCACCGTATTTATGCATTGGCTGGACGCCAAGGTCTTGAGTCTTCTCCTGACGTAGTCACAGGTATATTATCGGTATTCTCTCATGATGTTTATGCTTTGATTGATCCGGGCTCCACATTGTCTTATGTTACTCCATATATTGCGGGTCGATTTATGGTCGAGCCGGAGCCGATCAAACCTTTTGAGGTGTCTACACCTGTTGGCGAATCGGTGATAGCTAGTCGAGTATATACAAATTGCATAGTGGTGATATGTGATCGTCATACTATAGCTGACTTGCATGAACTAAAGATGGTAGATTTTGATGTCATTATGGGCATGGATTGGTTGGCTTCTTGCTACGCCAATGTCGATTGTAGAATGAAAATGGTTCGCTTCCAGTTTCCGGGAGAACCAGTTTTCGAATGGAAAGGAAATATGGCGTCACCAAAAGGTAGGTTTATCTCCTAGCTGGAGGCAAGGAAGATGATCACGAAAGGGTGTATCTATCACTTAGTGCGAGTTCAAGATGTTGAAGCTGAGTCGCCGACTCTTCAGTCAGTTGCAGTAGTGAATGAATTTCCGGATGTGTTCCCAGAAGAGCTTCCAGGCCTTCCTTCCGAGCGGGAGATTGATTTTGCGATTGATGTGTTGCCAGACACTAAACCCATATCTATTCCTCCCTATAGAATGGCGCCCGCAGAACTGAAAGAGTTGAAGGAGCAATTGAAAGACTTGCTTGATAAAGGCTTCATTAGGCCCAGTTCATCCCCGTGGGGAGCCCCTGTATTGTTTGTCCGAAAGAAGGATGGCTCCTTGAGAATGTGCATTGATTATCGATAATTAAATAAGGTGACGATTAAGAACAAATATCCTCTTCCGAGGATTGATGATCTATTTGATCAATTGCAAGGTGCCAAGTGGTTTTCAAAGATCGATTTGAGGTCCGGGTATCACCAAGTAAGAGTTAGGGAGAAAGATATCCCTAGGACAGCTTGCAGAACAAGATACGGTGATTTTGAGTTCCGAGTGATGTCGTTTCGGTTAACTAATGCACCGGCAGTGTTTATGGACTTAATGAACAATGTATTCAGGCCTTTTCTGGATCTATTCGTGATTGTATTCATCGATGATATCCTAGTGTATTCTAGATCCGAGGTAGAACATGCGGATCACTTGCGTATTGTCCTTGGAGTTCTTCGAACCCGAGAGTTATTCGCGAAGTTTTCCAAATGCGAGTTTTGGTGGAACTCAGTGGCATTTCTGGGCCACATTGTTGCAGCTGACGGTATTCGAGTTGATAGCCAAAATATTGAGGCAGTGAAGACTTGGCCAAGGCCCACGACCCCTATGGAAGTTAGTAGTTTTTTGGGCTTAGCAGGTTATTACATAAGATTTGTTGAGGGTTTCTCTTCCATTTCTGCACCGCTTACAAAGTTGACTCAGAAGTCAGCCAAGTTTCAATGGACAGACGCTTGCGAACGTAGTTTCCAAGTGTTAAAGGGTCGATTGACTTCTGCCCCAGTTCTGACACTTCCAGAGGGATTGTGAAGATACGTTATTTATTGCGATACTTCAGGTGTTGGGGTAGGCTGTGTATTGATGCAACATGGCAAGGTAGTTGCGTATGCTTCCAGGCAGTTACGGAAACATGAGCAGAATTATCCTACCCATGACTTAGAATTGGCCGCGGTGGTCCATGCATTAAAGATATGGAGACATTACTTATATTGTGTCCACGTGGATATTTATACAGATCATAAGAGTCTCCAGTACATCTTCAAGCAGAAAGAGTTGAATTTGCAGCAACGACGATGGCTAGAGTTTCTAAAAGACTATGATGTTGAGATCCTGTACCACCCCGGAAAGGCAAATGTTGTGGCTGATGCTCCTAGCCGTAGGTCGATGGGAGGTCTACGTGATGTACGACCAGAAAAGAGAGAGATGGCCCGTGATCTTCAGCAGTTAGCTAGCCTAGGAGTCCGAGTGGTGGACTCAGGTAGCAGCAGAGCTACTATTCATAATTCAGCAGTTTCATCGCTAGTAGCGGAATTAAAAGAGCGACAGTATGAGGATCCCACGCTAATGCAGTACAGAGATGCACTCCCTCAGAAAGAGGAGTCATCGTTTGATATTTCAGGAGACGGAGTTCTCCGATGCCGGGGCAGATTATGTGTTCCCGATGTGGCAGGTTTACGCCACCAGATTTTGGGAGAAGCTCATTGTTCCCGTTACTCCATTCACCCTGGAGCGACGAAAATGTATCATCATCTTAAGTCCGTATATTGGTGGAATGGTATGAAGAAATATATAGCGGAATTCATGGCTCAATGTCCTAATTGTCAATAGGTGAAAATTGAGCACCAAAAGCCGGGTGGATTATTGCAAGCTATAGAAATCCCGATGTGGAAGTGGGAAGTGATTAATATGGATTTCATTTCAGGCTTACCCCGTTCTCGACGTAAATATGATTCCATAGGGGTGATCGTGGATAGACTCACTAAATCAGCTCATTTCTTACCGGTCAGGACGACCTATGTGGCTGAAGATTACGCAAAGCTTTATCTTAAAGAGATAGTGAGACTCCACGGTGTTCCAGTATCTATTATCTCCGATAGGGGAACTCAGTTTACAACCAAGTTTTGGAGGTCTTTCCAAGAGGGTTTAGGGACCCAAGTGCGCCTTAGCACGGCATTTCACCCCCAGACCGATGGGCAAGCTGAACGTATTATTCAGACTCTTGAAGATATGTTACGGGCATGTATGATAGATTTTGGAGGAAATTGGGATGACCATTTGCCACTCATTGAGTTTGCTTACAATAACAGTTATCATTCTAGCATTCAAATGGCACCGTATGAGGCTTTATATGGGCGAAAGTGTAGATCCCCGATTGGGTGGTTTGAAACTGGAGAGGCCAAGTTGATAGGGCCAGATTTGGTCCAGCAAGCTATAGAGAAATTCACGCTCATACAAGATCGGTTGTTAGCGGCTCAAAGTCGCCAGAAGTCCTATGCAGATGATCGTCGAAGGGACTTAGAGTTCCAAATTAAGGATTGGGTATTCTTGAAAGTGTCGCCAATGAAAGGCGTTATGAGATTTGGCAAAAAGGGGAAGCTCAGTCCCCGGTATATCGGACCCTATGAGATTGTGCGCAAAATAGGCAAAGTGGCCTATGAGCTAGATCTACCTCCAGATTTGGAGTCAGTCCATCCAGTATTTCATGTCTCGATGCTTCAGAAGTGTGTTGGAGATCCTACGAGGATCGTCCCAGTGAATGATATTCAAGTGACAGAAAAGTTAACTTATGATGAAATACCCATTGCCATATTAGATAGGCAAGTATGGTGGCTTAGAAACAAAGAAGTGGCCTCAGTTAAAGTTTTGTGGAGAAATAACAATCGAGAGGAAATGACATGGGAAGCAGAAGAGAATATGCGATCCAAATACCTACATTTATTTCAGCCATTGGAAGAAGTCCAAGATGAGACGTCAAGATCATGAGGTATGTATGATTCCCTTTTATACATTCAGGTCGTGTGTGGCCAAATTTCTAGTGTTATTGTATTATTGCCCTGTGAGGCATTGTTATTGTGGGTTGCTGTGACAGGGTGGTAGTGCCACATTACAGAGGAAACTCTGGCGAAATTTTTATAGAATTCCCCAAGCCTTTAACATTCGAGGACGAATGTTCCTAAGGGGGGTAGAATGTTACACCTCAGAAAATTTCTCGTTGATACGCAAGTGAACGAACTAGTGATGTGTGCGAGGAGTGCGAGAGTATAATGTTTCATGAGCAATGTGCGTAAATGGACGAGAATGATTAAAATGAAAAGTCGAGAAATTTGAAAAGTTGAAAGTTGGCAAAACTGCCCAGTGGTCGTAAAGTGCAAAATACGGACCGTAAACTGGAAGGTCGTAAACTTCCATGCAAGGCTTCGACTTTCTACCCAGTGGAGAAATGGTAAAATACGACCAGGAGGACGGACCGTAAAGTGCTTTTCGGCTCGTAAACCATGGTCGTAAATCACCATGCATGCAGCCTAAAGTTTCTAGCGCTGCTTAAGGTTAAAGACGACCACGAGGGACGGTCCATAAACTGAAATACGGACCGTAAACCTCCATGGACGACCACTGTTCACCCCAGCACAGATTTTCAGTTCATTAAATATAAGGCCCAAGACTTGTTTTATTTCATTTCTACACTACACCACTTCTCTCTACATTTATTTCATAAGTTTTCAAGGACTATAAGCCACCAACAACATAAACAAGTGAATCAAGTGTAAGCAAGCCATTAAATACCATTCAAGTCAAGAAATGCAAATGGAGAAAAACTAGGGTTTTGCTCAAAGTGGAGTATTATTAACCAAAGCTTGTTCCTACAACTTCTAAGGTAAGATTCATGATTTTTACATGATGTTTAAGGTATTGAAGATTTGAAATACATGGATTGTAGAAAATATGGTCAAGTAGGTCATGAATGATGAATAGTGGCATTTTGAGGAATAGTTTGAATTGAATCATGAATGTTGTTGTGTTGAGATATGAATGCATTATAAATGTTACTAAGATCAGGAACTAGACACTTTAGATGAATGGACGAAGTTGGATGTTATGACCATGAATATGGGTGAATTAGAGGCAAATTAAGGAGTCTAAATAATGTGGATAACGTGAATGACTAATGGCCATTGTTATGATACTAATGAAGGTATAGACGCTAGCATTGGAAGGAAGCGTGCAAGTGTAGAATAGTCTGACGAAAAGGTATGTAAGGCTAACCCTTCTTTCATAAGGCATGGTTCCTTGGCCAAACTCTTAAATCCTCTATATGAGTATGTTGTATTCAAGTGACTAACACTCCGAGCTCATAAGCTCACGACCCTCGATACGTGCTACGAATGTACTACATACCCCATTGACGAGTAAGCATAAGATAGAGATGTAGCCATAACGATGATGATAGTGATGACGATGATGATAATAATAATGCTAAAGGTGCCTACGGGCTATTATATTCACATGTGCCTATGAAGGGCTATAATGACACCCCGAGCTTATAATGCCAGGTAGAATATATGTATATGGATGTATATATATATATATATGTATGTATATGATTACGTAACGCGCGCACACATCTGCAGATGGTACGGATAACCCTGAAACCTTGGTAGGGCCAAGTAGAAATAACATTGAGCCTTGGTTGGCCAAGTACGTATGAAACACCGAACCTTATTATCGGGTACGCTATGTATGTATATAAGTGTATGGCTATGTATATAATATGAAGAATGTGAAAAGACTATGTATACGAATACGAGCCCTATTATGAAATACGCATGAGAAATAGAAAGTTCCTATGAAAGGCAGGTAAGTGCCATGATGATGATATTATTGTCTTCCCTCCTATTCCACTTCATATATTGTCTATAATGTTTCTACATTGATGTTGATCATGTTTTACATACTTAGTACATTCTTCGTACTGACGTCCTTTTGTTTGTGGACGTTGCGTCATGCCCGCAGGTGCACAGGGAGACAGACTTGATCCATACCTGCTTATTCAGAGATTACATAGCGGAGCTCCATTTCCTTTGGAGCCATAGCTTTTGGGTACTTATTCTTTTGTGTATATAATTATGGGCATAGCGGGGTCCTGTCCCGCTCATTTGATGTGTTATACTCTTCCTAGAGGCTCGTAGTCATGTGTATATGGTTAGACATGTCCGGCCTTGTCGGCCTATGTTTTGTATATCATTTTGTCGGCCACGTTGGCCCACGTAGATTGATGTGGCATAGATGCCTATGGTGATATAAATGTACCGTTGTCCAATTGGGACTAGTTGACGAATGAATGGAAATGTATGTATAATTATGTGGCTCACCTAGATGTAAGTATAAGAGTAAGCTAAGAGGGTGCTCGGGTGGGTTTGCACCGGCTGCTCGTCGCGGCCCCGAGTCGGGTCGTGACATTACTGGAGGAGTAGGATGAAGAGGGATATTGCAGATTTTGTGGCTAAGTGTGAAAATTGTCAGCAAGTCAAGCATGAGCACCAGAGACCTGGTGGTGTGCTTCAGAGGATACCCATTCCTGAGTGAAAGTGGGAGAGGATTGCCATGGGTTTTGTTTTGCGTCCCAAAGACCTTGGGAAAGTTTGATTCAGTTTAGCTTATAGTTGATCGGTTGATTAAGTCCGCTCATTTCATTCAAGTTCAACTCACTTGTACTGCAGTAAAGTTAGCCAAGATTTACATTTGTGAGATTGTGCGATTGCACGGGGTCCCTATTTTTATTATCTCGGATCGAGGTACCCAGTTTACTTCCAACTTCTGTAGGGCTTTTCAGGTAGAATTGGGTACTCAGTTAGACCTTAATACAACTTTTCATCCCTAGACTGATGTTCAGTTCGAGAGGACTATCCAGGTGCTTGAGGATATGTCAAGAGCATGCGTCATTGATTTTGGTGGTCATTGGGATAGTTCTTGCCCTTAGAAGAGTTTGCGTACAAAAATAGTTATCATTCCAGTATCGATATGGCATTGTTTAAAGCTTTGTGTGGATAAAAGGTATCGTTCTCCTATTTGGTGGTTTGATGCTTTTGAGGTTCGCCATGGGGCAAAGATTTTTTTAGAGAGTCCATGGACAAGGTGAATCTTATTCAGGAAAAGCTTCTGGTAGCTCAGAGTCGACAGAAGATGTTTGCAGACCGAAAGATTTGGGATTTAGAGTTTATAGAGGGCGTGCGGGTTGTTCTGAAGATTTCATCCATGAAGGGTGTTGTGCGATTTGGAAAGAGGAGCAAGTTGAGCCCGAGGTACCTTGGCCCATTTTCCGTTCTTCCCCGAGTTGGAGAGGTTTCTTATGAGTTGACTTTGCCACCGGGCCTGTCAGGTGTTCATCCGGTTTTTCGCTGTACATGTTGAAGAAGTACTATTTTGATGGTTCTTATATCGTTTGTTGGGATTCTGTGTTGCTTGATATGAATCTATCTTACGAGGAGGATCCTATAACAATTCTGGATAGGCAGGTTAGGAAGTTGAGGTCTAAGGAGATTGCTTCTATTAAGGTTCAATGGAAGCATCTTCATATTAAGGAGACTACTTGGGAGACCGAGTCAGATATGCGCAAGAGATAACCCAGTTGTTTGCTAACTCAGGTACTTTCCTCCAATTTCTATTCCTTGTCGCTCGAGGACGAGCGATTATTTAATTTTTATTTGATGTAACAACTCGATTGGTCGCTATAGTGCTATTGACCCTTTTACCCCTGTTGACTCTTTCCTGAGGTCATCGGGCGAGTTTTAGTGTGCATTTTGGAAATTTGTGCCTTAAAGTGAGATGTGTCTGACTCAAAGTTGATTTTTGGGTAAATGGACCTTTTTCGGGATTTTGTCAATTCTGAGATGACCGGATAACCGGTATGACTTAGTGAGATGTTCGGTTTGGTTCCCAAGGTACCTGGGAGCATTTTGGGACTTGGGTTGGAAACTTGGCTTTAGGCCATTGGGGGTTGAATTTTTCACATAGACCTCTGTTGGAAATTTTGAGGCCACAGATGAGTTCGTAACGCGTTTTTATGGGTGTTAGCATGTTTGTTGTGTATCTGTGGGCCCTCGGGTGATAGTCGGATTTCGAGTTGAGACTTGGCAAAAATCAAAATTTTCTAGTGACTGGTGTCCACTGCAGTGGCACCAGACTCACGGTAGTGGTCCCGCTCTAGGGAGTGAGGAGATATTGTGATGAGTCGCCGCAACGGACAGATATCTGCTGAGGCGGACTCGCGATTGCGGATGGGGAGCCGCTGTAGCGGCTTGTCGAGTGTTTGGTGTTGGACGCCATAGTGGGTCATGTGGCGCAGTAGCGTGCCTATTGCAGCGAGAAATCCAACTGCTGCAACGAATAGCGGGCAAATTATTTTCTTCTTTCTAAAGTTAAAACCGTTAAACCCTATCATTTCCCTTCATCATTCTCTAAGTGTACTTTGGGTGAATTGAATAGCTTTTAGACTGAAACTTCTTGGAGGTAAGATCCTTGACCTTAAACTTCATCAATCCTTGCTAGAAATCATTAGAATCAAAGTGGAGAAGATGGGTCTTATGATAAATTATTGAAATAGGTTCTAGACTTCCTAATTTGAAATTGTTGATGAAATTGACTAGTATAACCATAGAAATTGATGAATTCATTCTTGATAAGCCTAATTCTTCCATTATTAGTGATTAATTTGAGGATTGAAAAGTTAAGGTTCTTACCCAAAATTAGGGGTTTCACTTTCACTTTCGCGGCTCCTGTTCGGCATTCCAGGTAGGTCACGACTTACATTTTGGTTAGACTTCGGTTAGCGAATCATATGTAGAGTTAGTGATTGTTGGAGAAAGCATGTGAACCTTCGATTATGGAGTTTGGAATGGAATACTTCGGTTGGTATTGTTGTTGACTATAGCTTGTCACCTTATTGTGTTTTATTGAGTTGTTGCCTTATTTTGATTTGGCTTGTCGCCACGTGATTGATTCTAGAGTCGATGCTTAGTGATTGCCTAATGATTCGGACACTATATTTATCACTGTTGAGTTTGTTGGATGGGAAAGTAAAGTTATGATATTGATATTATTGTTGAGATATGTGTCCATGTCTGGCATGATTTATTCTTATATTCTTGTTGGCATTTTCATCATGCATACACTCATTTATACACATATTGGGATCGGGTTGTGCACCGCAACTCTTACTTTGATCGGGTTCTGCGAACCGCAACACTCACTGGATCGGGTTGCACGTTCTGGAACATTGACTATTGGATCGGGATGTATGCCACAACAGGTACATGCACTTAATGGTCTCTCATGGGTCATGACTGTCGAGGAAACGAGATTTAGCCCGAAGCGTGTGTGTATCACTGCATTTGCAATGTATCCATCTCATATTTTACATATGGCATTGTATTTGGACTTGATGGGTGATCCTTTGGGGATACATAGACTTGATAGTGGTTCTTGAGATTGTACTTCAGACTTATAGTTGATGTTGATAAAATATACTGGACTTGGTAATTTTGTACTGGATATGATACTTTGGACTGTGTTGAGTTATTTTTGATTGTCAGCATGTCTACCCTTCAGACTCTTTCTTATGCATATGTTATCTAACTATTGATGGCCTATGCTGCCTGATGCCTACTCAGTATGTGTTGTTGTACTGATTCAACCTTGCTTCATTCTTTTATGAGTGTATAGTACGTGACTGGATCGACTTCCTCTCTTCATGACTGAGTCTCGAGGCTGATTGGCAAGCATTTTAGGGTGAGCACGTGGACGGATCTGGAACCTTGATGTCTCCACTCTTCTACTTGTCTTACTTGTTATTCTGTGATAGTATTCTACTTATAGACTATGTATTGGATTATTGTAGTGGCTCTTGTATGGCCTAGACCAGATTCTTAAGGATTAATGTATTATTCCGCACTTACTTTATTTATCTATTTATGTTAGACTTATCATATATTCTGGTGATTGGGTTTACTTTATTGTTGATTGGTTTGTGAATAAGGGACGGGTTCGCCTTTCGAGGTGGAATATGGTACGTGCTCGCAAGTTCCTCAAATTGGGGTGTGACATATTCATACTTCTAACTTTTTCTTGAGTCTACATTTGGTATGGATGATGGAACATATTGACAGACCTGTTTCATTGATCATGTGTTCCTCTGTGTCTGTCTTCTTCGCATGCATTAAGTCATTACTCGAAAAAATCATGCCTTCAATCTTGACTCACTCTTTGATATGTGATTTTGGTCTTGATCTGTATAGAACATGTTTACAGACCTGGTTCTTCTATTAAGCTGATTCACATACTTTGTATGCAAACTCTTTAGCTGAATAATTTCTTCCTTTTGAACATTGTCTTCTGAGTCTAAGTCATTTCACCTGTCCTCCTCTTCATTATATCACCACTGTTGGTTATTCATCCACTGCACCTGATTCCTCCATTGTACTTGATGACTCCTTTATTAAAATAGCTTGCATACTTTTCTATTTCTTCAATTGAACTGCACCTTTGACTGAATCTCCCCTACTCTGCATGTGCGTCTGTGATAGAGCATGTCTTACGTCTTGTTCCATTATTTTCCATTTAAATGCTCTGAGACTGAATCTGTGTTGTGTTGATTCTGTGTTCAACTCCTTTTTTGCTCAGCCTTCTTTTCATCTATGTTTGTGATAGATCATGTGCCTGTATATGCTTCTGTTGTTTTGCTATGGAACATGTCTATGGGCATGTTCTAACCATCCTGTTCTGCCTATGCAGCATGCTTTCTTCGGACCTTTCATATTATCTTGAAACTTTATCACATTCTCTTCATAGCTTTATCTCAACCATTGAACATGTTTTTTTAATTTTAACATATATCTAGACCTAGTTTATTCACATTTTTTTTGGCTTGGAACAGTACTATTATGTCTTTATCTGTTTTAATTCAACTTTCAATTCACAGTGTTTTCTGGCTTGGAACAATACTATTATGTCTTTATCTGCTCTAATTCAGCTTTCATCATGCCTTATAAGTTGGTTTTCTTGTTCCAAGTGTTTGCTTTGTCAATCATCAAAACTTTGCATGCATATGGCTTTATGCCAACACTTACTATTCACTTTATAAGACTTGGAGACAGTTCAACTGATTATTGATGACATTCGGTGGATGGTGTATTTTAACCGAGTCAGGTCTTTTCATGCAAAGCCGGTGTCACGAACCAAATCGATGATTCGTGACGAGTGTCTGGCCTCTAGTGACCAAACACCCTTAAACACGTATATGAAATATACTGAACATCAAGGGCCCATAAATGGCATGAACCGATCTAGTAAAAGGGAAACGTCAAGACTCTGCACAATCTGTATATAAACATACATACCGAAGAACCGTGTGGGCCAGCTAGGCTGCTACATATACTGTACACAAAAGAATAAAAGCCGACAAGGCTGCATCCTCTGACTAGTACATACAACTGTCTACAGACATCTATGGAGTGAAAGCTGTAGAAAGGATGGGACAGGGCCCGGTCATACCCATATGCATACACATCTCAAAAGGATGGCATACCAAAACTGACTGCAGCTCTGGATCAATTGGAGCGCACTGACCACTGCTAGATCTAGAGGTCCTACTGAGCTAGACCACATGTCTGTCTACCTGTACCTGCTGGCATGAACACAGCCCCCCGAGCAACGGGGAGTCAGTACGGATAATGTATGCAAGAATCATGAATAAGATCTGAACTCATAAGCTGAAATGACCATCTGCATGTACTTGTATGAACTAGTATCTGCATAAATCTGTGTAACTGACAATGCCACTGTGGGCACATAATATGCATGCTCATTCCAATCAATGAAGGTCATACATCTATATATGTGTGCGCATATAACGCCTGATATATGTGCGTATACAACGCTTGTCTCTTTTCTCATATCATATCGGCCTCTCTGCGGCCATAATCAATATCAATTGCTGCGGTACGTGCTGCCCGATCCTTATATCATCATCATAGTGCACCAGCTGATCAGGTGGTAATGCATATATAACGCTTACCCATTTTCCCATACCCCATATTCATATAATACTTGCGTATATAACGCCTTCTGGTCACGAGTCAGTATACATATATATGAATGAATGTAATGCATGAATAACTTTATACATAAAACTTGACCCATGAACAGAAGGAACCATCTTAAACGGGGTACATGAACATCAAAGACTGAAGTACTTCTAATGCTTGTAAGAGTAGAGTAATATGGAAGCTCGCTTACTCGTTTGTCGGTTCATATCGTAAGATCATGCCAAAAGAAGGAAGGTATAGCCTTAACATACCTTGACTGTATATCAAATCGTCCAACTTCTACCTCTCGAACTTGCAAGTCTACAATCAAGATAACGTAGGCCTTAATTAAATCATTTACATCGCTTACTAATCATTTTAAATACGGATAGAGCTTAACAAATTATGGGCAACATTTCCCTCATAAGCATAACAACCCTTAACCTTCCCATTTACTCCAACATCAAACACAACAACAATAACAACACTTATATATCAAAAACATACTCAAATCTATCCCCAATCATCTCTTAAAATCGCCTCAAATCCTTATCTTACCCTTCATCAACTTACCACTTCTATAAGTATCCCCTCTTAACTTATAACCGCTAAGACTGTTGATAATTAACTCAAATACAAGGGTAGAAATCATTTACATACCTTGAGGGGTCTAATATTCCAAGAATCACTTCAACTCCAACTTTCCTAGCTTTCCAACCTTAAAGAAACCCTAGAATCAACCTTCTTCTTTAAAAGCACGGGTTCACGGGCTCGAATTTTATCAAATCTCCACTAATAATGATGGAAAATATTGGGAGAGAATATATTACGGGTTTTATTATTTGGAATGGAGGAAAATATGAAATAGGGTTGTGAACCACCTATTTATACTCGAAATTAAAAAGTCTACAGCGGTCCTGTTCCACCAGCGGGTCGACGGCCCGTCGATGTGTCGACGGTCCGTCGACCTGCGCCTGTAGATGCAAGGTTGCGGGACCCTGTCAATACTGCACATCGACGGTCCGTCGACCATGTCGAGATGACTGGTGTCTGCAGTTTTTTCTGATTCGCTTCAGATCGCATCGATTCAATTTGTTCAACTTCTAACTCTGTAAACTGCCTGGAATACCTGCTGGTACTTTTGTACACAGGGTAGGACACTTTCTATCTCTAGAACTCAGACTCGGGTCTCTTTTCCAAGGGCATACTCGACTAAGAAACATAGGTTCTACTACTACGAAAACGAGAGGTGTAACAGCTGGGCGGCTTAGGGTTATATTACAAGAAGGATTTATGGCTATTCAAGTAACCCATATTTGAATATTTGAGGGATTTTGGTTCGAAATAGAGGTATGGCAGGTTTACCTAGTGTTGCTGGAGGTTACGAGGAGATTTGATGATGTTAATTTGATGGCAGCGATACGGACAGACTCCAATGGTTTATGAGGATAATGGACAATTGTTTGGAGGTACAAATAGATATGGGGAGTCTTAGGGTAATAAGTTGATTTCTACAGAATTGGCACGACAAGATAATTAATAGGATAATGTGCATAGTACGTTATTCGAAATATTAAGAGGATTTGAATGGTGAGTGTTGACTCGGTAGTTTTAGCTCATCAAAATGAGACCGTTAGATTTGAAATTTGTGCAACCGGCTTTGGATAAGGGTAGTTTTTGGATGGAAATGCCTAGAATTGGCTCAGTGCTAATCCTATTTTTGTCAGGGGGAATTATGATTGAGGTTCGCGGTGTGGGACAACGTGATTTCTACAGATTCCTAGTACTAAAGATTACTTTGTAAGGTATCGAAGAAAGATAAGTGGAATTAATCTTACGGGTACGATTCGACAATGGCTAGTGGTTTCAGTTAAGAGATTGTCGCAACTATGATGATATTATGGAAATCAACCAATTACGTTCAGAGTTATGGCTATACTCAAATCAAGCATTTCAAATCAAGGCAGATTAAACCTGAGGATCTGACTTTTAGGCTAAGTTAAGGGAAGATTCAGGGGGTTAAGTGGAGAAGAGAATTACCCTGGACTTGTGGTAAGATTATCACGGACGGTGGAAAATTTAATGTTATTTGGATCTTCGTAGACCGTTTGACTAAGTCAACTCATTTGTGTCGGTTCAGAATACTTACAAATTCATAGAAGTTGGCCAAAATCTACATCTGTGTTGGTAAGTCCAGGCGGACTATTTAGGTCCTTGTAGGTGTATTACAGTCATGCATAATTGACTTCAGGGGCCATTGGGATAAGTTATTGCATTTGCCATAGTTTGCTTACAGCAATGTTATCATTCGATATTGAGACAAGGCATTGTATGGAAGGAGATGTTGATCTATGGTTAGGTTGGTTTGAAGCAATTGCGGTTAGACCGTGAGGTGCACACTTGCTACTGGATTCTTTTATAAGGTTAAGTTTATACAGGAGAGACTTCTCACAGGTCGAATTAGGCAAAAGAGTCATGCGGATAGGAAGGTTCGTGACTTTGATTTCATGGTTGGTGAGCGAGTCCGGTCAAAAGTTTCACCCATTAAGGGTATAATGAGGTTAGGGAAGAAGGGCAAGTTGAACCCAAGCCTGTGAGTTCGCTTGTCTCCTACTTTGTCGGGTGTTTACCTCGTGTCTCATATTTCATTGCTCAAGAAGAATCATTCTGGAGGTTCTCAAGTGATTCAATGGGATTCAATGTTGCTTGATCGGAATTTGACCTTTGTGGAAGAGCCGGTTGCTATTTTGGATAGACAAATCTGAAAGTTGAAGTCCAACATAATTTTTTCTTTAAAGTTTTAGTGGAGGCTTCTTCCTATTGAGGAGGCTATTTGGGAGATGAGTCGGACATGTGGATTAGATATCCCCAACCTTTTAGTGGTTCAGGTATTTCTTTTCTCTTTCATGTACAAGGACGAACATGTATTTAAGTGGTTGATGATGCAACAACCAGTTAGGTCGTTTTGGCTATTTTACTTTGGCTAACCCTTTGCCTAGTGTTATTAGAATATATTTGACATGTGGAGATGAGAGGCGTGATTCGCGAGGCATTCAGACGTGATTTGATTGAGAAAATGGAAATTTTTGAAGTTCTTAAGTGTCTGGTCGACCAAAGTCAACACTAGGGGTAAATGGCAGTTTTTGGTAATTTAGTTGATTCCAATAGGTCTGAAATATCGATTATGACTTGGTTAAGTGGTTTGTTCATTCTTAAGGGACTCAGGGGGTATTTTGGTCTTTTGGTTGGAAATCTAGTTTTAAGACATTTTGGGTTGACCGGGTCAAGATGACCTCTTTTGGAAATTCTGAGAGTGCGACAGAGTTGGTAGCGTGTTTTAGGAGTGGTTTGCATATTTGGTTCGTGTACGGGAGGTCTCAGATGAGTTTCAGGTGTCGGATCAGAACTTAAAATTCTCTTGAGTTTTCTCATTTCTGGTGTGGCGCACCTGTGTGCATGGGGTTACACTTGTGCAAGGTGGGCCACAGGTGCGAGAATAGGCTTGTTGGCCAAGGCTCGCATTTGCGATGATTGGCTCGAAAGTGCTGAGCTGCTTTTATCGGTAATGGGCCGCACATGCGGCCTAGGGTGAGATTAAGTGGACCTCACCCCTGCGATGTTTGGGTCGCCGATGCGGGCCCGCAGATACCAGGGAGGTTGCGTAGATGCTCATTTCGCTGGACAGAATCTGTTTTATTGCCAACCCATCTCTTTCTTTCAATCGGATGCCATGTGTGAAACATCTATGTCTCTCAGGACCTCAGCATTTCTCTTCTGCATGTCCATGGAGTTTTGAAAAATCCAAACATCTCAGAGATAGATAGAGAGGTAGGAATTTCTCAAACGAATCGCACTCCTTAGTATACATCAAGAGTCCATTGATGAGAAGGGGCTGGGGAATGCTTGAACCCAATTCCTATGCAAAAATAAAATCCCCATTTAGAGTTTAGATATTTCATTCACATAATTGGCTCTTGTGAGCTCGGTTTAAGGATAGATTTTAGCTTCTAAGCTTCCTTTTATGATTGTTTCATGGATTATTAAGGGTTTCTATGCTAGAGATCATAATTTAAGGTTGAGTTAGGGGTTTATGAACCCTAAGCTTGAAATAAGTATTTCTTCAATTGAACATGAAATTGTGGATAGATTTGGTTCATTTTTGGGATATAGACTGTATAGATCATGGGTAATCTAATTTTGGGTCAAATTTTCCATTTTGACCTTCGAGGCTCGGAATCCTATTTTGGGTGACTTTTTGAGTTTGAATTTAAAGTATGCTAATTTGAGTATCATTGGATTCGTATGACTTCTTAGAATAATTGTCTGACCTTATTGAACTTGATTTTCCTAAAATATTGCGGTTTTTTGACCTTGGGGATTTTGGGTTGACTTTCTAGGCCAAAATCTTTCTTAGAGTGATATGGGTATCGATTGACTCATAATTCTTACGTATAATTCGTGCTTTAACTGATTGGGATTCTTCGGAGGCTCTGCGAAATATCTAGGCACCATTATGATTATCGGACTTTTATTTCAGGCATGTTGAGACTATTAACCTTAACTTAAGCGTCATGGTTGGTTAGAATTGAACTAATAAAGGGGACAATGGGGTGAAAAAATGGGGTTCTGATACTTGTGAGGTGACGAGCACTTGTATCAGATGATCTTGCCTTGGTAAGGGTATTCGTGTAATCTCTCTTGTATAGTCCGGTCTGAATGCCATGCTTTGGGCATTAGCTGTTAACATAGATTAATTGTATCTGTAATTAGGATATGAGGTCCCTTATTTATTGCTTCTATGCTTATTGCCTATCTCATTGTGATTATGTGTTCTTATCACCCCTAAATACTAGTCTAAAAGTGGAAAAGAGCTAAAGAATGAGTCTTTATTGCTTAGCTTGATGGCTTATTGAGTTGCATTTCATATTCATGCTTATTCTAGTATCTTATATGTATTTTGAGTATACTTGTGAGAGATCCGATGGGAAATGATTTCAGACGGACTGTTAATGGTATTATGCACCAGATTGGCTATATGACAAGTAATGTGGGCCTACGGGCTAGGTATTGTGATTTGGAGCCTATGAGGCTTAGTATTGTGATTGGAAGCCTAAAATAGCTAAGCCCTGATATGATCTGGGAGATCTAAGAATGCCTGGTTGGTATATGGACCTCGCGAGTCCCCCATAGGTCACAATTCGTTAATATTTGAACGTGTGCGTACCGGGAGATGGATACAGTCTTTGCATTACGTTGCATTTCTTATCATTGCATATTATATTATCTTATTGATTGTGAGTTGTGAATTGTTGAGTTGATTGCTTGATTTGCCTTAACTGCTTACTTGGAGACTTAATGGATTTGTGGATTAGGCACTTCACATAGGCTATAACCCGAGGTTAATGTGATTTATGTGATGAATTATTACTTTGGACTAATAGCGGTTAAGTGTAGTAAGTGGTAATCTTAGGCTAGCCCTCGTCTCCATTTTCATTAGGGTCGGTCGATGATGTTGCTAAGTACATGTTGTTTACCATTTTCAGGCTACACTTGTTGTACCCTTTTGTGTGCAGATTCTATTCTTAGCACGAGTGGATATCGGGATGCTACAGGCCATTGAGGAGACTATTTAGACGATTTGGGGCGAGCCACTGGTGTGATCCAAGCCACCAGATCTTCTTCAGTTACCTTTAGTTTTTGTGTTTTACTTCTGGACAATCTACGTATTTCGGGATGTAGTCCCAAACTTATACGATTTTTAGTCTGTTCTTGTACTAGTGACACCAGAGTTAGGGATCGTTGCACTTGTTTTCCGCATTTATGACATTAAGGATATTTAAGACTTACAATTGACTTGTATGTTTATTCTGCATTATTCCTTTCTTCTTTTGCTGTACTTTGGGTTTTGGATGGCTTACTGACTCGGGGGAGTTAGTGCCTTTAGGGCTTGTTAAATTGGGTCGTGACACTCGTGCCTCATTCACCCCACCTTTTTTCCTTGTGGGTTTCATGCTTTACCTTCTGATGCCCTCGTGACATTTTCCCCATACATGTCACGACCCGTCTAGGGGCCGTGACGGGTACCCGGGGCTATCCACTGAGTACCATGCGTTCTACTACTCATCATACTCATTAAATGTTCTTTTATCAAATTCATACTCAAATTATAAGAAAATCATCTTTCATTTGAAAACATAAATACTTTTATATACATAAGCCTTTCGGCCATCAAAATAATATATATATACATAACAGCAACCACGTGAGACCATATAATCCACACTGCATATCTACGAGCCTCTACTAGAGTGCCAGACATAAGGACGGGACAGGACCCCGTCGTGCCCAAAATATGTATATGTACACAAAAGAATAATCAAGGCACCTCCGGGATACTGGAGTGCTCTCAGATCAGCTACTAGCTCCAACGAGTCTGGGTCAAGATCACCTCCCTGTCTATCTGTGGGAATGAACACAGCGTCTAAAGAAAGAGGACATCAGTACGAACATTGTACTGAGTATGAGAGGCATAAACAACAACAATACGTCAATGAGATAAAGGAAGCATCAATAGGAGAAACTGTATATGACTGTCTCTTATAAAATAAATAACACATGCTGTCTTACTCAAAATCATCATCATATCATATATTCATAAATGTATAAGCTGCCCGTCCTTATATGATCAGTGTGATAATCATTAGCCTGCATCCAGGCCTCTCGCATTCGGGGTACAATCTGCCCATGTCACCTAGACATGGTGTATACATATAGCTGCCCGCCTTAGCGGTGTCTGCCCAGCCATATAGGCTCGATGTGATAGCATCATGTACATATCATAGACTTATCATAGTCTCATCATATTATTATCATAATGCATGACTGGAAACGTAAGACAATTATACTCTATTGGGGAGACATAAGGTCGTGAACCCCCGATTCCATTATGGAGCATCTATGAGTATTCTGCCTCACCTTGAAGGAAATAGTGTATAAGGTGAGTGTATACAACAAACGACATTATTAACTTATAGAAACATCATATCATAACTCTAGAATCTTTAGACTCAAGCTCATCATCATCATTGTTAGGCTCATAACGTATCTCTTATCTCATATAGCTATTCATGAACATAGACTCATCGTCTTCCGGAATGTAGGAGAATTATGAAGAGGAAAGAAAAATCATGCTATAGGATGCATGCCATAGAAAGAAAGGACTAGCCTCACATACCTTTTACGCTTAACTAATCTAATGCTTGCTTGTTCTCCTTCAATGCCCTCGTTTCTACCTTCAAGAGAATTCGCATCAACATTAGTTAATCGGCTATAAGAATGTGTTACAATTTCTAGGGAAAATTTGGCTGCATTTCCTTTGTTTCTACTACTTTTCCCATATTCTATATCAACTCTCAAACGTTCATAACAATATTCACAATATCGCAAACAACAATCATCATTCATCTACATTTCCCCCAATTCACCATTTTCGTTCAATTTCTCCACAATTATGGTTGTAGCTCACTATCGCGTTTTCTCATATATAATACTTGTTCCATGGTCTAACTGTCATTAATAACATATTTACAATCACAACGTATCGATAGTCATGACTCAATCCAAACCTTTACCCAACAATGTCACTATTCCCATATTTATGACCAATTTTCTATGTCTTTCTACAATCCATGTGTTTTTAGCTTTCAACACCTTAAACAATAAAGAATGATCATAAAACTCACCTTTGATGATGGATGAACAACACTTGAGTGGAACTTCTCTTCTTGCACCAAAACCCTAACTCACTTCCCTTGAGTTTTCTTGACTTGGAGGAACCCTAATGAGCTTCCTTGCACTTGATTCACTTGAATCTATGGTATAAACCTTTGATTTCCCTTATACACTTGAAGATGAAGTATGTGGAACCTTCTATAGGTCTTGAGAGAGATGAAGAAGTGTGTGGGAAATGAAATTTATGAAGTGGAATCACATTTATATAATTGAACTTACTAAGCCCGTCGGGACTTCCACGGACACTTGTACGGTCCGTGGAACATGGCACGATCCGTGAAAGTGATCGTGGTTGTCCACCATAAATACTTAGTTATTGTTGAGTTATACGGACCATTATACGGTCCGTATAACATTCCACGGGCCGTATAACATGGTCGTGTACCTCACAGTTTTTCCGAAGTTGTTCTCGTCGTTTCATTTGATCTCAAATCCTTATACAACCTTCTTAACACTTGTTCAATACTTCATTAATGATCTAAACATCCCTATAACTCATCCTCAAGACCCTACCAAACAATTCTTAACGCAATAATTTATGAAACCTTTCCTAAACCTCACTTATACTCCACTTATCCTTATCAATCATTATTCCATCAATTCATATAGCTCCAAGATCTTAACGTACGCATTCTAAGAACACTAATTATCCGTCTTATAATCCTAAGAACTTCCTGTTATCCTTAAGCTCGTAGTAGTTCACTCACTACGCGACGACATGAAATTTCCAAGGTGTAACATTCTTCTCCCTTTTTGGAACATTCGTCCTCGAATGTTAAACACTCGGGAATTCTACAAAAATTTCGCCATAGTTTCCCTTGTAATATGGCATTACCGTCCTATCACAACAACCTATAATAACATTTCCTCACAGAGCTACAATAAAATATCAATATATTTATGGCCACACACGACCAAAAGCATGAAAAGTAAGCATGCATACCTCATAATGTTGATGTTTCATCTTAAATCTCTCCTGGGTGTTGGAATAAGTGTGAATACTTGAACTTCATAATCTCTTCCGCTTCCCAAGTCATTTCTTCCCGGTTGTCATTTCGCCATAAGACTTTGATTGAAGCTACTTCCTTATTTCGAAGTCGTCGTACTTGCTGTCTAAGATGGCAATACGCACTTCTTCATATGCTAGCTTTTCTGTCACTTGAACATCATCTATTGGAACAATCCTAAGTGGAATCTCCAACACACTTGCGGAGCAACGAGACATGAAAAACTGGATGGACTGACTCGAGTTCTGAAGGCAAATCTAATTCATAGGCTACATGACCCACCTTGCGGATAATTTTGTAAGGTCCAATGTATTGTGGACTTAAATTCCCTTTCTTGCCGAATCTCATCACCCCTTTCATTGGCGACACTTTTAAAAATACCTAGTCATTAACCTGAAATTCCAAGTCTCGTCGGCAGTTGTCCGCATAAGACTTTTGGCGACTTTGGGCCGTCAACAATCGATCTCGGATCACCTTGACATTTTCTACCGCTTGCTGAATCAATTCAGGGCCTGTTAGCTGTGCTTCTCCTATTTCAAACCATCTAATTAGGGACCTACACTTCCTTCCATATAAAGCTTCATACAGAGCCATTTTGATACTGGAATGATAACTATTGTTGTATGCAAATTAGATTAGAGGCAAGTGATCATCCCAACTACCACCAAAATCTAGTATACATGCCCGTAGCATATCTTCCAAAGTCTGAATAGTACGTTCGTCCTGTCCATCAGTCTGCGGATGAAATGCCGTGCTAAACTTTACTTGGGTACCTAGACTTTCTTGAAAAGACTTCCAGAACTTGGCTTAAATTGGGCTCCTCTATCATTGATAATGGATAGTGGAATACCATGGAGGCGCACAATTTCCTTGAGATACAACCTTGCATAATCTTCAGCCGAGTATGTGGTTCTGACTGGAAGAAAATTGGTTGCTTTCGTTAATCTGTCCACAATCACCCATATTGAATCATACTTGCATCGAGAACGAGGTAACCCCACAATAAAATCCATGTTGATCACTTCCCATTTCCAAGTAGGGATTTCCAATGCTTGCAATAATCCTCCTGGCTTTTGATGTTCGATTTTTACTTGCTGGCAATTTGCACACTGCGCTACAAATTCTTCTATGTCTCTCTTCATGCCATCCCACCAATATATCAACTTGAGATCGTGATACATCTTTGGTGCACCTGGGTGAATAGAATATCGGGAGTAATAGGCTTCTTCTAGCGTTCGACGGCGCAATTCTGCGACATTCAGAACACATAGTCTGCCTTGGTATTTAAGAAGTACATCCATAGAAACTTAAAATGGGGACTTATCATTTCCATGAGATGAGTTTCTGTAATGGCACAAATGAGGATCTTCATACTGACGGTCTTTCACTTCTATATTCAGGGATGAAACTGTGGGATCATTAATACTAATTCTTGCACTACCCGAATCAATTACACGTACTCCCAGATTAGCTAGTTGATGGATCTCATGAACTAATTCTTTCCTTTCCGGAGGAACTTCGCATAAACTGCCCATTGATCGGCGGCTAAGCACATCGGCTACTGCATTTGCTTTTCTGGGGTGATACAAAATATTCACATCGTAATCTTTCAATAACTCTAACCACCGCCTCTGCCGCAGATTTAACTCCTTCTGTTTGAAAATGTACTGAAGACTCTTGTGATCTGTATAGATATCATCTTGCACACCATACAAGTAATGCCTCCACATCTTTATTGTGTGAATGACTGCAGCCAATTCGAGATCATGAGTTGGATAGTTCTTCTCATGTTTCCGCAGCTGTCTCGAAGCATAAGAAATGACGCTACCGTGCTGCATTAACACATATCCTAACCCAACACCGGAAGCATCACAGTACACAACATAACCATTTGGCCTGAATGGAAGTGTTAAGACCGGAGCTGAGGTTAATCTGTCCTTCAACTCTTGGAAGTTGCATTCACAAGCATCATTCCATTGAAATTTGACTGACTTCTGGGTTAGCTTCGCCAATGGGGCTGAAATAGAGGAAAATCCCTCTACGAATCTTCTATAGTACCCTGCCAATCCCAGAAAACTACAAACTTCTGTTGGCGTCGTAGGCCTTGGCTAAGTCTTCACAGCTTCAATTTTCTGAGTGTTGACTCGAATGCCATCATTTGAAATAACATGGCCCAGAAATGTTACAGAATTCAGCCAAAACTCCCACTTTGAAAATTTTGCATGTAATTCTGGGGCTCGAAGAATTCCAAGAACGATACGTAAATGATCTGCATGTTCTGATTCGGTGCGAGAGTATACCAAAATATCATCAATGAATACTATCACGAATAAATCCAAGAGTGGCCTGAATACATTATTCATCAAATTCATGAACACTGCCGGAGCATTAGTCAACCCAAACGACATCACCCGGAATTCATAATGGCCATATCTTGTTCTGAAAGCTGTTTTGGGATTATCTTCTTCTCGAACCCTCACTTGATGATAACCCGACCTCAAATCTATTTTAGAAAACCTTTTTGCAACCTGTAATTGATCAAACAAATCATCAATCCTTGGAAGAGGATATTTGTTCTTTATCGTCACCTTATTCAACTGCCTATAATCGATGCACATTCGTAGGGAGCCATCTTTCTTCCATAAAAATAGAACAGGTGCTCCCCACAGTGATAAACTGGGTCTAATAAACCCCTTTTCAAGAAAATCTTTCAACTGTGCCTTTACCTCCTTCAACACTGCCGGAGCCATTTTATACGGAGGAATGGAAATAGGCTTGGTGTCCGGCAACACATCATTGGCGAAATCAATCTCTCTTTCTGGAGGAAGGCCTGAAAGTTCATCTGGAAACACATCCGGAAATTCATTCACTACCGAAACGGATTGGAAAGTTGGAGACTTTGCTTCAGTGTCATGAATTCGGACTAGATGGTAAATATAGCCCTTAGCTATCATATTTCTTGCCTTAAGGTACGAAATAAACCTACCTTTTGGAGATGCTGTATTACCCGTCCATTCAAGCACTGGCTCTCCCGGAAATTGAAATCGAACTATTTTCATTCGGCAATCAACACTAGCATAACATGAGGCCAACCAATCCATACCATAATCACATCAAAATCTAACATTTCCAGCTCAATTAAATCAGCTTTGGTCTAGCAATTGCATATCACAAGTACACAATTCTTATACACTTGTCTAGCTATCACGGGATCACCAACCAGAGTAGATACCTCAAAAGGTTTAGTTGGCTCGGGTTTCACCCCAATACAACCAGCAACATACGGAGTAATATTGGAAAAAGTAGAACCCGGATCTATCAATGCGTACACATGATGGGAAAATATGGATAATGTACCTGTGACCACATCTGGGGAGGACTCAAGATCCTGTCGTCGGGCTAAAGCATATACGCGGGGCTGAGTGGCACCTAAAGTAGATGCTCCCCCTCTGCCTCTACCTCGACCTGCTGGAATCTGGAGAGTCTGCCCTACTGGGCGCACTGAGGATGAACCAGCCACTGATCCTGTGGGCTGAAGCCCAACACTACCACTCGTCGACGGGCAATCTCGCATCGTATGCCCAACTTGACAGCAGGCATAGCAAGCATCTGAAACCTGGCGGCACTATCCGGAATATAGTCTACCGCACTGGCTGTACCGCGGTACTAGGGGTCTCCTATGACTATAATCTTCCCTGAACTGAGAGTCTGAGGCCCTCGAACTCTGACCCTATCCTGAACGAAAGGAGCGATCAAATCTCCTACCTGTAAATCGTGGAGGTGCGCTAGTCACCGACTGGCCTGAGTGTCTAGAATATGTCTGCCTTGATCCCCTCTATAATCTCTGCCTGCCTCATAGATCTAGCCCTCTTGCTTTGCCTTCTATCGATATCACGATCACCTCTTTGTGGTTGTTGTCGTCCCTTTACGTTCTGGGCATGGGCTTGTATTCGGGAAATATTCAGCCCGTCTTGCAACGAAGCCGTCAAATAATCATTGAATAGATGTGGCCCTAGGCCACTCACAAACCTGTGTACCCTATCTCCCATCTCGGCCACCATAGTCGGGGCATATCTAGCCAAGGAATTAAATTGAAGGCTATATTCCCGGGCACTCATATCTCCTTGCTTTAGATTTAAGAACCTATCCGCTCTAGCTCGACGGACCTCGGGTGGCAAATTTTGACGGATGAAAGTATCTACAAATTCTTGCCACACGGGAGGAGGCGCATTTTCTTTTCTTGATGCTAGCCAATTATTGTACCACAATACCGCCACATTTTGGAGTCTATAAGATGCTAACTCTACAGATTCAGTTTCGGAGGCATGAATAATCCTCAATGTTCTCAGCATCTCATCAATAAAGCCTTGCGGGTCCTCATCCGATTTTGACCCGAAAAACTCCGGAGGATTTAGACTCATAAAATCACGGGCTCTTGTACTGGCTGCCCGATCACTTGAACTCACATTCTGCCGTTGTGCCTGAGCGGCAACCAACTGTATCAATAAATGAATGGCCTCGGTCACTTGTTGACCCGAAGCAACCGGTGGAGGAACTGGAGCTGAAGCTCCCCCTTATTCTTCTACATTTGGCGGGGTGGAGGAAGTATAAGATAGGGCCTCATTATGTGATTTGCCCTCTTCTACATTCATTGGCGGCTCTCTTTCTACCCGCCTTTTTGTCATAGTTTTGCCCTTCTGGGCTGCTGTAGCTTTCCCTTTTCAACTATTAGGAGGGGAAAATCTTATAACACAGCTCTATCGCACGATTTCTTAAGATGAAAGATGGTCATTTTACCTAAATGCCCTGTAGCCTCCAGTTTATTAGAGTGGCGGGCAACCCACCATAAATAAGAATCTACTAGACACGACTCGTAGACACTTCCTAGGACTGAACTGCTTTGATACCACTCATGTCACGACCTGGATAGGGGCCGTGACGAGTACCCGGGGCTAACCACCGAGCACCACTCGTTCTACTACTCATCATACTCATTAAACGTTCTTTTATCAAATTCATACTCAAATTATAAGAAAATCATCTTTCATTTTAAAACATAAATACTTTTATATACATAAGCCTTTCGGCCATCAAAATAATATATATATATATATATACATAACAGCAACCTCGTAAGACCATATAACCCACACTGCGTATCTACGAGCCTCTACTGGAGTGCTAGACATAAGGACGTGACAGGAACCCATCGTGCTCAAAATATGTATATGTATAAAAAAGAATAATCAAGGCACCTCTGAGATAATGGAGTGCTCTCAGATCAGCTACTAGCTCCTACTAGTCTGGGTCAAGATCCCCTCCCTGTCTACTGTGGGCAAGAACACAGCGTCTAAAGAAAACAGACGTCAGTACGAACATTGTACTGAGTATGAGAGGCATAAACAACAACAATACGTCAATGAGAAAAAGGAAGCTGTGTTCTTGCCTTAGCACAATCATGTACATATCATACTTTTATTCGTATGATAGCATCATGTACATATCATAGACTTATCATATTCTCATCATATTATTATCATAATGCATGACTGGAAACTTAAGACAATTATACTCTATCGGGGTGACATAAGGTCGTGAACCCTCGATTCCATTATGGAGCATCTATGAGTATTCTGCCTCACCTTGAAGGAAATAGTGTATAAGGTGAGTGTATACAACAAACGACATTTTAACTTATAGAAACATCATATCATAACTCTAGAATCTTTAGACTCAAGCTCATCATCATCATTGTTAGGCTCATAACGTATCTCTTATCTCATATAGCTATTCATGAACATAGACTCATCATCTTCTGGAATGTAGGAGAATTATGAAGAAGAAAGAAAAACCATGCTATAAGATTCATGCCATAGAAATAAAGCACTAGCCTCACATACCTTTTACGCTTAACTAATCTATTGCTTGCTTGTTCTCCTTCAATGCCCTCGTTTCTACCTTCAAGAGAATTCGCATCAACATTAGTTAATCGGCTATAAGAACGTGTTACTATTTCTAGGGAAAATTGGGCAGCATTTCCTTTGTTTCTACTACTTTTCCCATATTCTATATCAACTCCCAAACGTCATAACAATATTCACAATATCGCAAACATGGCACGGTCCGTGAAAGTGATCGTGGTTGTCCACCATGAAATACTTAGTTGCTGTTGAGTTATACGGTCCGTATAACATTCCACGGGCCGTATAATATGGTCGTGTAACTCACAGTTTTTCCGAAGTTGTTCTCGTCGTTTCGTTTGATCTCAAATCCTTATACAACCTTCTTAACACTTGTTTAATACTTCATTAATGATCTAAATATCCCTATAACTCATCCTAAAGACCTTACCAAGCAATTCTTAACGCAATAATTTACGAAACCTTTCCTAAACCTCACTTATACTCCACTTATCCTTATCAATCATTATTCCATCAATTCATATAGCTCCAAGATCTTAACGTACGCATTCTAAGACCACTAATTATCCGTCTTATAATCTTAAGAACTTCCTATTATCCTTAAGCTCGTAGTAGTTCACTCACTACGCGACGACATGAAATTTCCAAGGTGTAACAACACAGATGAGATAAAGGTTGACACTTAAAGGTTCTGACATCGTACATACATATCTGGAGCACACATGATCTAATGGAGGCTCTATATTTATTGTAAACATAAGTTAAGATCGAGTCCTTACAACTCAATTCTATGGGAGCCACTTCCAATTTCTTACTAGCCATCCTTTTTCTCGTCGTAGGTATCAATGTATTTACTAACAATTAAGATTATGGGTTGAATATTACGATTCAGCTCTATCGCACGATCTAGAGTAAGAAATAAAGGTGGCAATCCTAAATTCCCCATAGCCTCCTACTTATAAGTATGGCGCGCTACACACCCATAAACAAGACTCTACCAGACACAGCTTGTAGACATCCCCAAGACAGATTTGCTCTGATAACAAGTTTGTCACAGCCCAAATCGGAGGGCTAGGAATGGGACCCGGGCCTTACTTATCGAGCACCAACCTGTAGTACTTAACAATCCGACCTAACAACACTACAAGCCGTCCAGGCAACCATATCATAGTAGAATGGTAAAGAGAGCGAATCAACAAAAAACACTTAGGACGTAAGCATGCAATTATATATATATATATATCTACGAGCCAACGAGGCTGCAAACTATATAGCAAAACATAGGTCGATGAGGCTACACAACACTACTATACACAGGACATATGTCTACAAGCCTCTAGGAGTAACAAGACTATCAGAAAGTTTAGACAGGGACCCGCCAAACCCGATATGCATATATATACAAGAGTCACATGGCATACCTACTATCTATAACAACTTCGGGAAGAATGGAGAGCGATAATCAATCCAGAGATAGGGCAGCCTATTGGGAAGATTCATCCGTCTATCTACCTGGACCTACAGGCATGGTATGCAGTGCTCTCGGCAAAGGGACGTTAGTACGAATAAAAGTATTGAGTATTTAAAGCATATAAGAACATATATAAAGGCATCAATGAAAAGGGAAACAAAAGAGAATCAACCTGAACTCTAATGTCGCTACGGGTGTATGACATACATGCTTATACTTAACACACACACACACACACACACATATATATATAGCGCACACTCGGTGTCGTACCCACTGAATATAGCTCAATGTGTGTACTCATATCATTTACATATATATATAAATCCATGAGAGACATTAGAAGGACATTCGGAGCCTTTCAAGGTGACGTAAGGTCGTTAATCCTTTGACTACGTTATGTCAGCTAACATTTGTAACATATATTTCAATAAGAGCAAGGGGACAAGTCTAAACATGATTCAATAGATATAACAATGAAGATAGGAACATGGATATTTATAGCTTAACATGAATGGAACCATTTATGTAGGGACGTTCGTTACGCTATGTTCTAATAGGATTCATGCGAAAGAATGAAGGGAAGAATGCCTTAACATAACTTGGACACCAACTTTCTACTTATTGTTCTAACCAATCGCCTCTACGCCTCAATCTACAAGGAATATAACGATACTAGCTGTCACAACCCAAACTGGAAGGCGATGACGGGCACCTGACCTTACTTGCCGAGTACCACTAGACATACATCCATAACGTAATCATAAGCACATGTGGGCCATTACGGACGCCATAGATAACCTGCTGACTCACATAAGTGATAGACTGAAATAAAACAAGTCTAAAAGGACATAACTACATAACATGCTAGACATACTGGAGGGGTCGACAAGGCCTTCATATGCATCTATGCAATAGTACATAAGCCGACAAGGCTATACAAAATTTAACTGTACATAGCTATCTAGAAGCCTCTGCTAGAGTACATGACATAACGTAGTGGGGACAGGGCCACGCCATACCCATACCCATACATCTACATATATATAATCATAATAACTCACAAGGCAACACCAAAACAAGTGGAGTGCGACAACACTATCTGCTGAGATGGAATCCTACAGAGTGGGCCATCAAATTGTACCTCAAGACTTGCGGACATGAAACGCAGTGTCCCTCAGGAAAAGAAGTGTCAATACGAATAATGTACTGAGTATGTAAGGCCTGAGGAACAACATAATAAAGACATGAAGGTAACATGAGATAATAGAGAGTCAATCTGTACATCTGAATGCCTCTGAGGTGTATGACATGCATCTGAATGCCTCCGAGGGCGTATGACGTGCATGCTTTGTTTGAAAACATATACATATATATAAGCCACACTATGGGGTTGCATCATCATCATTAAGCTACTCTGTGAGGCTATCATCATCACACCGTACCCAACTGCAGTGGTGTGCACAATAGGTACATATATATACATAATGCATGAATGATAAGAAGACAATCTGAATCTATCGGAGTGACATAAGGTCATTTCGGCTCCGATTATCATTATGGAATTAACATCATCAGCATAATTTCTTTCAAGGATCAACGGATTATAAGATAACATAAGAACCGTCATATGGAAACAAGAACAAAATCTTCTAACACTTTCTAAGAATAGAGCCATTATGGATATCGTTCGTTATGTTTGTTTCATTCTAATCATGCCAAGAGAAAGGAATAGCCTTAACATACCTTAATCCCGCTGAGTCATCAATACCCCTCAATTGATTCTCCAAAAAATAAAATAAATCTACAATAACATAAATGGGTCCATGATCAATACTAAGTAAAGGCTAAGTCTGTAACTTAGTCTAGTAGCTTGTCTACGTAAATATGAGGAGGATCTCCGCTATAACAAAGGCTTCCTCCAATACCATATACCAACAACAAAAACGAGAGAAATCTGGAAAGCATAAACGTCAACAACAAGATACCATATAGCAACAACAAATCATAACTATTTCACGTCGAGCGGCAAGCTCGGATTGGAACCCGTATACTCTATAGCACCCCTTCTAGACTTCTTACTTTAACTTAACAATATCCTTAAAATGATAATGAAGTTATTCATCATTGATTCCAATATTCTACCATATATTTATAAC
This sequence comes from Lycium barbarum, assembly GCF_019175385.1. Lineage (NCBI taxonomy): Eukaryota > Viridiplantae > Streptophyta > Magnoliopsida > Solanales > Solanaceae > Lycium > Lycium barbarum. The sequence goes on from NC_083340.1 coordinate 45,735,376, forward strand.
AGGAAAATAGTCCACAAATCCAACTATTCTTAATTAGTAACTTTATTCACTAACCCATGCTTAATCCATCTATTTTAACTTAACCAACATCATGATAACCTTAAGAAAAATAAAGAACACAATATACTTACCTCCTACTGTAGCTTCAAGTCTAAATCTAATATTCAATTAGCTTACAACAACCCTCAAAATAGTTCCATATTCGATGACCAACATAAATGCGATTTCCGGGCTTTTACCTGCAGATTTTTAACCAAACAAGCCAACCATCACATCTACTAATCCAAACACATGAAGTAGAGAGAGATTATTACCTCAAACAACATAAAACAGCCCTTGAATCCTACTGGAACAACTTCCAAAACGTCAACAAGAAGAGAGAGCAAGAGCACTTGGATTCTATGAACTTTTGAAGCTAGAACTGCGTTATAAACCTGTAAAACGTGATCTACAACCTTAGGAGAGGCTTTATGAGTATTTTTCAGGAAATAGTGGAAAATACGAATGAAAACGAGTTGTAGGTGTTTGATAGATATCTGAATATTTCCACCATCTCAAGTGGGTCCCAAAGCAGCTGACTCCGCAATATCATGAAAACACGAATATCTCTCTATTCTGACATCGTATGGATGAAGGGTTTAATGTGTTGGAAATTAGTCTCTAGACCTTCAATTTTTTGGGAGGAACACCCCGTAACTCCAAGTACATTGGGAGAAAAGCTCAGTGAAATTAGATCAAAATTTCAACGCAATTTATTAACGTAACTTGCGATACTTTTCGCCGACTTTTATTTTATACTTTCGCAGATTTAGGACTTATCGCTCTTGCTTAACATTAAAACATTTCAGAATCACACTAGATTAATTCTAACATTTTATCAAAGTAGTGAATATACCTTCAATCCGCAGTCGCTTTGGTCCGAAAATTGTTACACCTCGGAAAAAAATTTCCATTGGTACGTAAGTGAACGAACTAGTGATAAGTATGAGTGCATGATGTCCATGAGCAAGAAACGACGTTTGATGACCTTAGGCGAGATTTCGAAGATATCCGATGTGAGATGAGAAAGTTGGCTAAACTAAGATGAGATATAAGGTGAGCAATGCATATGCATGGACGTGGGTGATTAAAATGAGAAGTCTAAGAAATATGAAAAGTTGGAGATTTGAAATCTGCCCGGTGGTCGTAAAGTGCAAATACGGACCGTAAACTGGTATAAGGTCCGTAAACTGGCAGTCGTAAATTGCCATGCAAGGTTTCAACTTTCTGCCCAGTTGAGAAGTGGTAAAATACGACCAGGAGGACGGACCGTAAAGTGATTTACGGCCCGTAAACCATGGTCGTAAATCACCATGTTGGCAGCCTGAGTTTTCTGGTTCTGTTATGGTTAAAGACGACCACGAGGGACGGTCCGTAAAATGGAATACGGACCGTAAACCTCCATGGACGACCACTGTTCACCCAGCTCAGATTTTTGCAAGTCATTAAATAAAGGGACCAACACTTATTTTATTTCATTACAACATTACAACACTTCTCTCTAAAACCTCTCTCTACATTTATTATACAAGTTTTCAAGGATATTTAAGGATCAACATCATAAAACAAGGTGAATCAAGAGTAAGAACATCATCAAAGATCATCTAGGTCCTGAAATCCAAATGGAGAAAAACTAGGGTTTTGCTCAAAGTAGAGTATTATCAACCAAAGCTTGTTCCTAAAACTTCTAAGGTAAGATTCATGATTTTTACACGATGTTTAAGGTATGGAAGAGTTGAAATACATGGATTGTAGAAAATATGGTCAAGTAGGTCATGAATGATGAATAGTGACATTTTGAGGAATAGTTTGAATTGAATCATGAATGTTGTTGTGTTATGATATGAATGTATTATAAATGGTCCTAAGATCATGAACTAGAAAGTTTAGATGAATGGACGAAGTTTGATGTTATGACCATAAATATGGGTGAATTAGAGGCAAATTAAGTAATCTAGATAATGTGGATAATGTGAATGACTAATGGCCATTGTTATGATATTAATGAAGGTATAGACGCTAGCATTGGAAGGAAACGTGCAAGTGTAGAATAGTCCGACGAAAAGGTATGTAAGGCTAACCCTTCTTTCATAAGGCATGGTTCCTTGGCCAAACTCTTAAATCCTCTATATGAGTATGTTGTATTCAAATGATTGACACTCCGAGCTCATAAGCTCACGATCCTCGATATGTGCTACGATTGTACTACGCACCCCATATGACGAGTAAGCATAAGATATAGATGTAGCGAAAATGATGATGATAGTGATGACGATGATAATAATAATCATGCTAAAGGTGCCTACGGGCTATTATACTTACACGTGCCTATGAAGGGCTATAATGACACCCCGAGCTTATAACGCCGGGTAGGATATATGTATATGAATATGTATAAAGTATGTATACGATTACGAAACGCGCGCATACCTCTGCAGATGGTACGGATAACCCTGAAGCCTTGGTAGGGCCAGGTATGAGTAACCTTGAGCCTTGGTTGGCCAAGTATGTATGAAACACCGATCCTAAGAGGTCGGGTATGCTATGTAAATGCTATGTATATGAAATGACTATGTATATAATATGAATATGAATGTGATAAGACTATGCATAAGAATACGAATAAGGATATGTATACGAATATGAGTACAAGTATGGTACGAGTACTATTATGGAATACGGATGATGACGTAGCTGTACAAATACGTATGAAAAATGGAAAGTCCTACGAAAGGTAGGTAAGTGCTATGACGATGATATTATTGTCTCCCCCTCCTATGTTATTTCATATGTTGTTCATGATGCTTATTTATTGATGTTGCTCATGCTTTACATACTCAGTACATTCTTCGTACTGACGTCCTTTTGTTTGTGGATGCTGCGTCATGCCCGCAGGTGCACAAGGAGACAGACTTGATCCATAGCTACCTATTCGGAGATTACATAGAGAGTTTCATTTCCTTCGGAGCCATATATTTTGGGTACTCATTCTTTTATTTATATAATTGTGGGCATAGCGAGGTCCTGTCCCGCTAATGTGATATGTTATACTCTTAGAGGCTCGTAGACATGTGTGTGTGTCGGTAGATGTGTTTGGCCTTATCAGCCTATGTTTTGCATATCATTTTGTGGGCCACGTTGGCCCATGTACATTGATGTGGCATAGATGCCTATGATGATATAAATGCGTTGTTGTCTAAATGGGACTAGTTGACGAATGAATGGAAATGCATGTATAATTATGTGACTCACCTAGATGTAAGTATGCGAGTAAGCTAAGAGGGTGCCCGGGTGGGCTAGCACCGGGTGCTCGTCGCGGCCTCGGGTCGGGTCGTGACAAAAGTGGTATCAGAGCAGTTCAGTCCTAGGGTGTGTCTACGAGCCGTGTCTAGTAGAGTCTTGGTTATGGGTGTGTTGCGCGCCACACTTATAAACAAGAAGCTGCATAAATTGTAGGAATAAATGACCTTCGTTCTTCATAAGAATCGTGCGATAGAGCTATGATGTAGGAAATTCTTGCTCCTAAATCGTATGTTGTGTATTTCAGAGATGCCTAAAAAGGGAAAGACTACGGCAGCCCAAAAGGGCAAGACGGTGGCAGAGAAGCGGGCTAAGAAAGCACCGCCACTGGTAGTAGAGGAAAGTGAGTCCCAGGGTGCGGCTCAATCTCAGTCCTCCCAGACAGTACCTGTCTCTGAGGAGCGTGAGCGAGCCTCAGCCCCAGCTCCAGCTCCTCCACCAAATGCTTCGGGCCAAGATGTAAAAGAGGCCATTACCTTATTGACTCAATTAGTTGCGGCCCAGGCTCAGAGGCATAGTTCAGGGTATGGTGATAGGGCTGTTAGTGCAAGAGCCCGTGATTTCATTACTTTGAACCCTCCGATATTCTTTGGGTCAAAACCGGAGGAGGATCCCCAGGACTTTATTGATGGTATGATAAGGACGCTCCGGTTGATACATGCTTCGGACACCGAGTCAGTGGATTTAGCGTCATATAGATTGAGGGATGTCTCAATTCAGTGGTATACGGTATGGATGGCTTCACGGGGAGCAAATGCACCTCTCCCGGTATGGCAAGAGTTTGTGGATGCTTTTCTCCGTCATTATATGCCCCCAGAAGTTCGGCGAGCTAGGGCCGATAAATTCTTAAATTTGAGGCAAGGCGGTATGAGTGCCCTAGAGTATAGCCTCCGTTTTAACTCCTTGGCCAGGTATGCTTCGGCCATGTTAGCAGATATGGGCGACAGGGTACACCGATTTGTAAAGGGCCTAGGGCCCCATCTGATGGATAAATGCTTGACTGCGTCCCTTCAGGACGGTATGGATATTGCACGTATTCAGGCACATGCTCAGAACTTAGAGGAAAGCCTACAGCAGCGGAGAAGTGAACGTGAGCAGGATAGGGGACATAGCAAGAGGGCCAGATCTTCGCGCCCAATGAGTGAGTCCAGAGGTGGACACAGGCAACACTTCCCTAGACATTCAGGCTATTCTATGACCAGTGCACCTCCACAGTTTTCAGGCCAGAGCCTTGATAGATCTACTCATCCCGGGCCAAGTCAGAGTTATTCGGGGTCCCAGGTTAGAGGTGATTCAGGCCAGTCAAGGCCCCCTATACCTCGATGTTCCCAGTGTGGGAAGTCGCATTGGGGTCAATGCCGATTGGGTTCAGATGGTTGCTATTCATGTGGTCGCCCAGGCCATATTATGTGTGATTGCCCCTCAGTACATAGTAGAGGCAGGACCCAGCTATCAGGTTCGGTAGCCGGATCTTCGGCATCTGTACGCCCTATGGGGCCAGGTTCACATGCGCCAGTCAGCCATGGTAGAGGTAGAGGCAGAGCTCTCAGTACTAGCGGTCCTCAGCACCGTATTTATGCCTTGGCTGGACGCCAAAATCTAGAGTCTTCTCCTGACGTGGTCACAGGTATATTATCGGTATTCTCTCATGATGTATATGTTTTGATTGATCTGTGCTCCACGTTATCATATGTTACTCCTTATATTGCGGGTCAATTTATAGTTGAGCTGGAGTCGATCAAACCTTTTGAGGTGTCCATACCCGTGGGTGAATCGGTAATAGCTAGCCGAGTATGTAGGGATTGTATAGTCACGATTTGTGACCGTCGTACCATGATTGATTTTCATGAGCGGGAAATGGTAGATTTTGATGTTATTATGGGCATGGATTGGTTCGCTTCGTGTTATGCCAATGTTGATTGCCGAATGAAGATGGTTCGTTTCCAGTTTCCGGGAGACCAGTCTTAGAATGGAAAGGGAATGTGGCATCACCAAAAGGTAGATTTATTTCCTATCTAAAGGCAAGGAAGATGATAACGAAAGGATGTATTTATCATCTAATGCGAGTTCAAGATGTAGAAGCTGAATCGCCGACTCTTCAGTCAGTTCCCCTAGTGAACGAATTTCCGGATGTGTTCCCGGAAGAGCTTCCAGGCCTTCCTCCCGAACGGAAGATTGATTTTACCATTGATGTATTTCCAGGCACCACACCTATATCTATTCCTCCATATAGAATGGCACCCGCAGAATTGCAAGAGTTGAAGGAGCAATTGAAGGACTTGCTTGATAAAGGCTTCATTAGGCCTAGTTCATCCCCGTGGGGAGCGCCCTTATTGTTCATCCAAAAGAAAGAAGGCTCCCTGAGGATGTGCATTGATTATAGGCAATTTAATAAAGGAACGATTAAGAATAAATATCCTCTCCCAAGGATTGATGACTTGTTTGATCAATTGCAAGGCTCCAAATGGTTTTCAAAGATTGATTTGAGGTCGGGGTATCATCAAGTGAGAGTTAGGGAGAAAGATATCCCTAAGACAGCCTTCAGAACGAGATATGGTCATTTTGAATTCCGGGTGATTTCATTTGGGCTAACTAATGCGCCAGCGGTATTTATGGATTTGATGAATAATGTGTTCAGGTCCTTTCTGGACTTTTTTGTAATCGTATTCATTGATGATATTTTGGTGTATTTTAGATCCGAAGCAGAACATGCGGATCATTTGCGTATTGTCCTTGGAGTCCTTCGAACTCGAGAATTGTTTGCAAAGTTTTCCAAATGTGAGTTCTGGTTGAACTCAGTGGCATTTTTAGGGCATATTGTGGCAGCCGATGGTATTCTAGTGGATAGTCAAAAGATTGAGGCCGTGAAGACTTGGCCAAGACCTACAACTCCTACAAAGGTTCGTAGCTTTCTGGGCTTAGCAGGTTATTACAGGAGATTCGTTGAAGGTTTTTCCTCTATTTCTGCACCACTCACAAAGTTGACACAGAAATCAGCCAAGTTTTAATGGACAGATGCTTGCGAACGTAGTTTCCAAGAGTTAAAGGGTCGATTGACTTCTGCCCCAGTTCTGACACTTCCAGAGGGATTGGAAGGATACGTTGTGTATTGCGATGCTTCAGGTGTTGGGCTAGGCTGTGTGTTGATGCAACATGGGAAAGTGATTGCGTATGCTTCAAGGCAATTGCGGAACCATGAGCAGAATTATCCTACCCACGACTTGGAATTGGCCGCGGTGGTCCATGCATTAAAGATATGGAGACATTACTTATATGGTGTCCATGTGGATATTTACACAGATCATAAGAGTCTTCAATACATCTTCAAGTAGAAAGAGTTGAATTTGCGGCAACGAAGATGGCTAGAGTTGCTAAAAGACTATGATGTTGAGATCCTGTACCACCCCGGAAAGGCAAATGTTGTGGCTGATGCTCTTAGCCGTAGGTCGATGGGAAGTCTAAGTGATGTACGACCAGAAAAGAAAGAGATGGCCCATGAGATTCAACAGTTAGCTAGCCTAGGAGTCCGAGTAGTGGACTCAAGTAGCAGCGGAGCTACTATCCAGAATACAACAATCTCGTCGCTAGTAGCAGAAGTGAAAGAGCGACAATATGAGGATCCCATGATAATGCAGTACAGAAATACACTCCCTCAGAAAAAGGAGTCATCATTTGACATTTCAGGAGACGGAGTTCTCCGATGTAGAGGAAGATTATGTGTTCCCGATGTGGCATGTTTACGCCACCAGATTTTGAGAGAAGCTCATAGTTCCCGTTATTCTGTTCACCCCAGAGCGACGAAGATGTATCATGATCTTAAGTCCATATATTGGTGGAATGGGATGAAGAAAGATATAGCGGAGTTTGTAGCTCAATGTCCAAATTGCCAACAAGTGAAAATCGAGCACCAAAAGCCGGGGGGATTATTGCAAGCTATAGAAATCCCGACGTGGAAGTGGGAAGTGATTAATATGGATTTCATTTCAGGCTTACCCCGTTCTCGACGTAAATATTATTCCATATGGGTGATCGTGGATAGACTCACCAAATCAGCTCATTTCTTACCGGTCAGGACGACCTATGTGGCAGAACATTATGCAAAGCTTTTTCTTAAAGAGATAGTGAGACTCCACGGTGTTCCAGTATCTATTATCTCCGATAGAGGAACTCAGTTTACAACCAAGTTTTGGAGGTCTTTCCAAGAGGGTTTGGGGACCCGAGTGCGCCTTAGCACGACATTTCATCCACAGACCGATGGGCAGGCTAAACGTACTATTCAGACTCTGGAGGATATGTTGCGAGCATGTATGATAGACTTTGGAGGAAATTGGGATGATCATTTGCCACTCATTGAATTTGCTTACAATAATAGTTAACATTCCAGCATTCAAATGGCACCGTATGAAGCTTTATATGGGCGAAAGTGTAGATCCCCAATCGGGTGGTTTGAAACTGGAGAAACTAAATTGATAGGACCAGACTTGGTCCAACAAGCTATAGAGAAAGTCAAGCTTATACAAGATTGGTTGCTAGCAGCCCAAAGTCGTCAGAAGTCCTATGCGGATAATCGTCGAAGAGACTTGGAGTTCAAAGTGAAGGATTGGGTATTCTTGAAAGTGTCGCCAATGAAAGGCGTTATGAGATTTGGAAAAAAAGGGGATGCTTAGTCCCCGGTATGTTGGACCATATGAGATTGTGCGCAAAATAGGCAAAGTGGCCTATGAGTTAGATCTACCTCCGGAATTGGAGTAAGTCCATCCAGTATTTCATGTCTCGATGCTTCGAAAATGTGTTGGAGATCCCACTAGGATCTTCCCAGTAAACAATGTGCAAGTGACATAGAAATTGACTTATGAAGAGGTACCCATTGCCATATTAGACAGGCAACTACGAAGGCTTAGAAACAAAGAGGTGGCCTCGGTTAAGGTTCTATGGAGAAGCAGTAAACGAGAGGAGATGACGTGGGAAGAGGAAGCGAGCATGCGATCTAAATACCCACATTTATTTCAGCGCTTGGAAAAAGCCCAAGATGAGACGTCGAGATCATAAGGTATGTATATATTCCTTTTATGCTTTCGGGTCATGTGTGGCCAAAATTTTATATTGTTATGTTGTGGCCCTGTGTGGCATCGATATTATGGGTTGTTGTGGCAGGATGGTAGCGCTATATTATAAGGGAAACTCTGGTGAAATTTTTGTAGAATTCTCGAGCACTTTAACATTCGGGGACGAATGTTCTTAAGGGGGGGAAGAATGTTACACCTCGGAAAAAAATTTCTGTTGGTACGTAAGTGAACGAACTAGTGATAAGTATGAGTGCATGATGTCCATGAGCAAGAAACGACGTTTGATGACCTTAGGCGAGATTTCGAAGATATCCGATGTGAGATGAGAAAGTTGGCTAAACTAAGATGAGATATAAGGTGAGCAATGCATGTGCATGGACGTGGGTGATTAAAATGAGAAGTCTAAGAAATACGAAAAGTTGCAGATTTGAAATCTGCCCAGTGGTCGTAAAGTGCAAATACGGACCGTAAACTAGTATACGGTCCGTAAACTGGCAGTCGTAAATTGCCATGCAAGGTTTCAACTTTCTGCCCAGTTGAGAAGTGGTAAAATACGATCAGGAGGACGGACCGTAAAGTGATTTACGGCCCGTAAACCATGGTCGTAAATCACCATGTTGGCAGCCTGAGTTTTCTGGTTCTGTTATGGTTAAAGACGACCACAAGGGACGGTCTGTAAAATGGAATACGGACCGTAAACCTCCATGGACGACCACTGTTCACCCAGCTCATATTTTTGCAAGTCATTAAATAAAGGGACCAACACTTATTTTATTTCATTACAACATTACACCACTTCTCTCTAAAACCTCTCTCTACATTTATAATACATGTTTTCAAGGATATTTAAGGATCAACATCATAAAACAAGGTGAATCAAGAGTAAGAACATCATCAAAGATCATCTAGGTCAAGAAATCCAAATAGAGAAAAACTATGGTTTTGGTCACAGTAGAGTATTATCAACCAAAGCTTGTTCCTACAACTTCTAAGGTAAGATTCATGATTTTTACTTGATGTTTAAGGTATTGAAGAGTTGAAATACATGGATTGTAGAAAATATGGTCAAGTAGGTCATGAATGATGAATAGTGACATTTTGAGGAATAGTTTGAATTGAATCATGAATGTTGTTGTGTTGTGATATGAATGTATTATAAATGGTCCTAAGATCATGAACTAGACTCTTTAGACGAATGGACGAAGTTGGATGTTATGACCATAAATATGGGTGAATTAGAGGTAAATTAAGGAATCTAGATAATGTGGATAATGTGAATGACTAATGGTCATTGTTATGATATTAATGAAGGTATAGACGCTAGCATTGGAAGGAAACATGCAAGTGTAGAATAGTCCGACGAAAAGGTATGTAAGGCTAACCCTTCTTTCATAAGGCATGGTTCCTTGGCCAAACTCTTAAATCCTCTATATGAGTATGTTGTATTCAACTGATTGACACTCCGAGCTCATAAGCTCACGATCCTCGATATGTGCTACGATTGTACTACGCACCCCATATGACGAGTAAGCATAAGATATAGATGTAGCGAAAATGATGATGATAGTGATGACGATGATAATAATAATAATCATGCTAAAGGTGCCTACGGGCTATTATGCTTACATGTGCCTGTGAAGGGCTATAATGACACCCCGAGCTTATAACGCCGGGTAGGATATATGTATATGAATATGTATAAAGTATGTTTACGATTACGAAACACGCGCACACCTCTGCAGATGGTACGGATAACCCTGAAGCCTTGGTAGGGCCAGGTATGAGTAACCTTGAGCCTTGGTTGGCCAAGTATGTATGAAACACCGATCCTAAGAGGTCGGGTATGCAATGTAAATGCTATGTATATGAAATGACTATGTATATAATATGAATATGAATGTGATAAGACTATGTAGAAGAATACGAATAAGGACATGTATACGAATATGAGCACAAGTATGGTACGAGTACTATTATGGAATACGGATGATGACGTAGGTGTACAAATACGTATGAAAAATGGAAAGTCCTACGAAAGGCAGGTAAGTGCTATGACGATGATATTATTGTCTCCCCCTCCTATGCTATTTCATATGTTGTTCGTGATGCTTATTTATTGATGTTGCTCATGCTTTACATACTCAGTACATTCTTCGTACTGACGTCCTTTTGTTTGTGGACGTTGCGTCATGCCCGCAGGTGCACAAGGAGACAGACTTGATCCATAGCTGCCTATTCGGAGATTACATAGAGAGCTCCATTTCCTTCGGAGCCATATCTTTTGGGTGCTCATTCTTTTGTTTATATATTTATGGGCATAGCGGGGTCCTGTCCCGCTAATGTGATATGTTATACTCTTAGAGGATAGTAGACATGTGTGTGTGTGTGGGTAGATGTGTTTGGCCTTGTCGGCCTATGTTTTGCATATGTTTTGCATATCATTTTGTCGGCCACGTTGGCCCATGTACATTGATGTGGCATAGATGCCTATGATGATATAAATGCGTTGTTATCTAAATGGGACTAGTTGACGGATGAATGGAAATGCATGTATAATTATGTGACTCACCTAGATGTAAGTATGCGAGTAAGCTAAGAGGGTGTCCGGGTGGGCTAGCACCGGGTGCTCGTCGCGGCCCCGGGTCGGGTCGTGACAAAAATCCTGATAGATGCGGACCTTGACATGGTCCTACTCTAGAGCTTTGACCTGGCACAAATCATTCTAACATGGGATAGGGAAATTCATCTTCATGTTGTCCCTCCATTGGCTATTCATCGCCACTCAAAACTTTACAAACCTACCAACTATAGTGACCCTCCTGGTCTAGCCACCATGTTTATTGGAACCTTGTTCCATAGATGACGTTAAGTCACGATTATTTAGGTTCTCAGGCTGCAAACCCCTAGGTCTCTCGAAAGGTCGTGCCGCCTCTGATGGTCTACCACACTACGAAACTTGGGGATCAACTCCTGGAATTGGTCTCCTTCGTTCTTATCCAGCTGGGGCCAAAGGTGAAACTGGCGACATCTAAGCTCTTCCTGGCTCCTCTACACTAATTCAGGTGGACGATACATATAGTGCTGATCATCCTGAATCTCAGACGGGACTGTTTCCATAGAAGATATGATCTCAAATAGGTCTGTCTCAATGGAGGATATATCCTCAGTTGGGTCCTCCTCTAGAGAGTAATTCACTCCCACCCCTGTCGTCACTTCAGTCCTTAGACCATCTGTAGTTCTTCCCAAAGAAGTCATCTTCCAACTATAAGATAAGCATAGGTTAGGGTTAAGAATTTCATATCCTATGACTCGACTCTATATCTAGAATAAGAAAGAAAAGTAACCACCCTAAATGCTCTATAGCCTCTGTTTATAAGTGCGGCGCGCAAAACACGTACAAAAAAGACTCTATTAGACACGGCTTGTAGACAACCCTAGGACAAAACTGCTTTGATACCACTTTTGTCATGACACAAACTAGAAGGCCATGATGGACACCTGGCCTTATTTGCCGAGTACCACTAGACATATATCTGTAATGTAATCATAAGTATAGGTGGGCCATTAGGGCTGCCGTGAGATAACCTGCTGACTTACAGAAGTGATTGACAGAAATAAAAAAAGTCTGAAAGGACATAACTATATAACAAGCTGGACATACTAGACGAGCCGACAAGGCTGTCATATACATCTATGCGATAGTATATAAGTTGATAAGGCCATACAATATTTGATTGTACATAACTGTCTACAGGCCTCTACTAGAGTACATGACATAACGTAGCTGGGACAGGGCCCTGCCATATCCATACATTTGCATACATATAATCATACTTTCTCACAAGGAAACTCCGGAACAAGTGGAGTGCAACAACACAGTCTGCTGAGCTGGTATCCTAGTAAGTGGGTTGTCAACCGATATCTCAAGACCTACGAGCATGAAATACCATGTCCCGTGGCAAAAGAGGAGTCAGTACGAATAATGTATCGAGTATGTAAGGCATGAGGAACAACATAATAAAGACATGAAGGTAACATTAGATTAAAAAGAGTCATGTACATCTGGATGCCTCTGAGGGCGTATGACATACATGATATTTTAAAAAAAACATATACATATATATAAGCCACACTGTAGGGACGCATCATCATCATTAAGTCGCTCTTTGGGGCTATCATCATCATACCGTACCCAACTGCAGTGGTGTGCACAATAGATGCCATACCCAGCCGACTATAGCTAGGCTCAATGTCATAAAATAGATACATATATATACATATTGCATGAATGATAAGAAGACAATCTGAATCTATCAGAGTGATGTAAAGTCGTTGCACCTCTTATTATTATTATGGAACTAACATCATCAACATAACTTCTTCCATGGATCAATGGATTATAAGATAACATAAGAACCGTCATATGGAGACAAGAACATAATCTTCTAACACTTTCTAAAAATAAATCCATTATGGATATCGTTCGTTACGTTTGTTTCATTCTGATCATGCCAACAGAAAGGAATAGTCTTAACATACCTTAATCCCGCTGAGTCGTCAATACCCCTACACTGATTCTCCAACAACTCAATCTCAATCTACAATAACATAAAGGAGTCCTTGATTAATACTAAGTAAAGGCTAAGTCCGTAACTTAGGACAGTATATTGTTTACGTAAATTCGGGAAGCATCACCCCTGTAACAAGGGCTTCCTCCAATACCATATACTAACAACAAAAACCAAAGAAATCTAGCAAGCATAAACAGCAACAACAAGATACCGTATAGCAACAACAAATCATAACTATTTCACGACGGGCGGCAAGCGGCAAGCTCGGATTGGAACCCGTATACTCCATATCACCCCTTATAGAATTCTTACTTTAACATAACAATACCCTTAACATGATAATGAAGTTATTCGTCAATGATTCCAGCCTTATACCATATATTTATTACAAGAAAACAGTCCACAAATCCAACTATTCTCAATTAGTAACTTTATTCACTAACCCATGTTTAATCCATCCATTTAACTTAACCAATATCAAGATAACCTTAAGCACAAGAAATAATAAAATATAATTACCTCCTAAAGTAGCTTCAAGTCAAAATCCAAGCTTCATTAGCTTACAACAACCCTCAAAACATTCCCATATTCGATGACCAACATAACTACGATTTCTGGGCTTTTACTTGCGGATTTTTAACCAAAAAAGCTAACCATCACATCTACTAATCCAAACACATGAAGTTGACAGATTATTACATCAAACAACCCAAAACATCCCTTGAATCCCACTGGAACAACTTCCAAAACGTCAACAAAAAGAGAGAGGAAGAGCACTTAGATTCTATGAACTTTCCGAAGCTAGAACCACGTTATAAACCCGTAAAATTTGATCTAGTTGATAGGAGAACCTTAGGAGAGTCTTTGGGAGTATTTTGCGTCTAGGAATAGTTAAAATTACAAATCAAAACGTGCTTTAGGCATTTGATATATATCTGAATATTTCTACCGCCTCAAGTGGGTCCCAAAAAAGCTGACTGTGCAATCTCGCAAAAACACAAATATCTCTCTATTCCAACATTGTATGGTCTAATCCAGCCACACAATAACTTAGAACAATCAGTGTAACGGACCACCTGGTTATTTTAGTGATTTTACCCATTTTTACGTAAACAACCCTTCCTTTACTCTTAGTTCTATATTTTTGACTTTTGGAGATGGGTGGCACGAGAATCGAGGCAATTGAATTACAATAGGAGTGAGAAATCTAAGTCTAAAATCTATTAGTTTGATGTTGAGTGAAAAACCTTGACCAATAGTTGAATTTGGGTAAACTCATCTACAATAGAATTTTGATAGTTCCATTAGGTCCAGAACGTGATTTTGACTTTTTGGGATTGTTGACTCAGGTCCCACGGCGTTCTAGTGTGATCTGGGCAGTTGGTTGTAAAGTTAAGTTCTTGGTGTTTTGGAGTGGACCATAGTCAACCCCGGTTCAAGATGCCCTCTTTTAAGAAATCTAAGTGCATGAGTGAGTTCATAGCGCATTTTATGATTGAAGTGCATGTTTGGTTTGTGTCTTGGGGAGGGGGGGGGGGGTTCGGGTGAGTTTTGCGTGTCAAAATCCAATTCAACTGCTGGTTTCCTTCTTCGTGTTGGTGAACGAGGGACTAAGTTCGCGAAGGGGAAGGGGGTCTAGGCTAGGTCAAGCCTGAGCATCACGTTCACGAGCTTACCCTCGCATTCGCGATGTTTGGGTCGGGTTAGGGGTCGTGATCACGAGACCCTCTAGTATTCGCGTAGAAGGATTGGACAAAAATAGTGAATAATTTTCTAGCTTCATGATTGACCCACATTTTCACATAACTCTTTCTCTAAAGCTCGGTGTTGGGAGAAATCAAGTGCTAGGTTCAAGATTCATTGTTGGGGTAAGTTTCTAACCCTTATTTTATCATTTTCCCTTAAATCTTTCCATTAATTAGATATTACTTCATGCTTTGGGTATTAGAAATTGGGGGGTTTTAGCCCTAACTTAGGAAATGGATATTTCGTGAAATTTGAGAACAAACCAAGATGGGTTTGCGTGATTTCTTAGTAATAACTTGTTTAAGCTTTGGGTAAATAATCCCTAACACCAATTTCCTATTTCATCTGTGTTTTCATGAATTGATTTTGGGTTTTTATCACATATTGGGATTAGAGTAAATAACAAAATTTAAAGCTCATTTGTGGTTACAATTTGATGATATTTAAGATTGTGATTAATTAGACTATGGGTAGAGTGAATTTAAGTTCAATTTCTAATTTTTCCCTTGGGGCTCGAGTTTGGTTATTTTGGGGTTTATTTGGGTTCTGGACTAAACCATAGTACTATGGGTGTTTTTTTAAAAGCGTGAGACCGCATAGAATCTTATTTTGATACTATGATCTTGAATTCTTGATAAATTACCATTTTGACCCTCGGAGTTTAGAAAGGGGTCTTTTGGTTGAATTTTTGAACAAAATTCCTTCTATAGCTTTATGGTTACCTTTGGAATTGTATGTTAATGTAGAATTCATAATTGCTATCGGAAGGGGAAGGCTCAGGTTTGGTTGTTCGTGGCACCTGCTCAGCATCGAGGTAGGCTATAGTTTACTCCCTTAGACTCTGATTGGAGTGCGTACTTAGTCTATAAATTCTGAAAAGGTATTGGGCGTGATAGGGGTCCCACCTAGTGATTGCAATAATCACCTGGGTGCTACCAGTGTATATTGTTGGTTCGGTAGAATGACAGGAAAGCTTGTTAATCCTTCGGGCATAGTTTTCGTGAAAAATCAACTTAGGTTGGTATGATTGTTGATTATGTAGGCTATGATATCTATTATTGACTATTCTTATATGTGTAATTGATTACCTCTTTGCTCCTTATCTGGCATAATTGTTGAAGTACATGATTCGAGTCCATGAGTTAGTATATGAAACTACATGATGATTCATATTTATTCTAGAAATTCATGTTGTGGTTGTCATGGAATATTATATATTATTGCACATGTTTACCATTGTTTATATGATCATTTGAATGAGTTATGTTTACTTGAGAATGCAAGATGGTATAAGAATCGGAAAAGGTAAGGATTATGTTCTCACATTCCTGTGGTATAGCCAGGCAGTATCGTGAGTGTCTCACTGCTCGGTGGTAAAGTTGGGCAGTATAATGAATCACAGTCTGAAGGGAAAGGACCTCGGGCGGTACAGTGATAGTTATATGGGCCTCGTGAGTCTCCCATAGGTCATGACTATATGGCATGGCCTATAGCATGTGTGTACTGGGGTTTTCTTGGCAAATTCATTGCATTTAGTTCATCATTCATGTACTTCATCCCTCTTTTATGTGCTATGTGCTTGATCAATGTATCTGACTTTTATTAGACTTCATGGAAATATGCTAAGTAATTGATATTAAGGTGTTTTACTCTTCTATCATACTTGAAGCTTCTTTGGTGCTTACATGCTATTTACATATTCCTATCGTTGTCGGCCAATGATGCCTACAGGGTACTAGTGTTGTACTCATACTACGTTTCTACATTCTTTTTCTGATGTGATGATACTAATCCCTGTTCCAGCTCAAGACCTCATGGCTGATCTCGAGGCTTGCATTCGAGATTTTCTAGGGTGAGCTACATAGTGACTCATGGCCCCTGGATATCTTATCTTGATTATTCTTCAGACAGTTGTATCTCGTCCTTTGGGACTTGTTTTCAGACATTTAGAGCTCTTATATTCTCTAGACCAGATTTTGGGGTTTGTATAACATTTAGCTACTCTTTCCACATTATCTTGTAATATGACAGTATCAGCTATGTTTTAATACTTGGCTAATATTTTGTCACTTATCTAATGTTTTTTTTAACCTATTTGGGAATCTTTCCCCTACAAGTGAGAATAGTGTAGGTGCCACCAGGGCTCATGAATTAGGGCGTGACAAATTGGTATCAGAACCTTAAGTTCACTGGTCTCAAGAGTACAAGAGCAATATTTAGTAGAGTCTTGCGGATTGGTATGTTAATGTCTGTATCTATCCTCGAGAGGCTATAGGATATTTAGGACACTTCTATTTGTTAATTCCTTTCGTGCTAACTTGTTAAAGCTAAATATCTGACTTCATATTCAACTCTCTCACAGATGGTGAGGAGACGCACGGATGCAGCTAGAGACGAGGCACTGGCACCTGCTGGCAGAGCTGTGGCACGCGACAGGGGTTGGGGTAAAAGTAGTGGCAAGGGAGGCCCTGTGGAGCACCACCAGCCAGAGGTCGGGCACAAGTGGCGGCTCAGACTCGTGCCAGATCATTGTATCCTGAACCAAAGGTCGAGCATGAGATTGAATATGAGGACGAGCCTATGGAGGAGGAGGGGCGGGGACCAGCCTAAGAACCTCCTTATATTATTGCTATCCAGTTCTACTAGATTCCATGGTGTGCATTTTGAGCCTACTTGAGGGTTTGACCTAGGCCAACGCATTCCAAGCTGCACCACATGGGGTCGCAGACCTGAGCTAGAGGACAGACTCCTAACCAATTTCTAACTCTGGAGATACAGCTAGTTACCACTGTATCTCCTCGTGTAGATGAGATACCAACACCTAAGTTTCCTCCTCACCTAGTCACTGGGCCAGTTATGACCCGAGATGAGCAGAAGATGTTTGATAAGTTCACCAGGATGAAGTCTCCTTATTGCGATGGTGACACCGAGGAGGAGGCGTATAAGTTCATTATCAGTTGTCATAAGAGGCTGCATAATTTGGGTATAATAGAGTTGTACGAAGTCGACTGTTATATCCCGTGTTTTCACACGTTTGGAAAAATTCGATAAATATTGGATTCTTGAGATATAAGGTCAAATTTGATAGTTTGTTGAACATAAGGGTTATGTATGAGAGAATAAAGTCATGAAAGAGCGAGACAAGGCTAAGGGTAATTTTGGAATTTTGGAACTTTGGAAATTAGTTTCGGGAATTACAAAATACGATCCATAAGCTATTGGGCTCAAAAATTGAATTGAAAATGAGGCCCATTTTCTTAAGGGTGGCCGGCCACATTAGGCCTTGGCCCAAGCCCATGTTTCATTAATTTCCCATGTGATAAACTAACTAAGGGACTATATTATATATATCATTCTTATCCCTTAGAAGACTTGAGAAAGAACAAAGTAAAACAAGAGTAAAAGAGAAGAGACCATTCGGGTTTGGCCATAGAAAAATCAACTCCAAAAATCTTGCTTCTAAAATTTTGTTCTTGTTGGATTCCTACTAAAGTGAGTGCCCTTTTCAACTTGGTGTAGTTGGTTTGGAGAAAGGAGACCTTATTTCATCAAAGTGAACACAAGTTCAAGTGAAGAAGACTTGAGGAAAAGGTGAGAATTTATTCCTTATTCTTGTGATATAAAGTCTTGTTTGTGTTGTAGCCTATAGAAATGTGTTGATTGTATGGAAAAATGGAAGTTTGTAAAGTGGGTTTGGAATATGATGTGTAGCCGTGTGTATGTATGAATTGTATAGCTATAATGTGTTGAATTCATGTTATATTCTAGTTATGGTTGTGATGAAATGCATATGGGAATTGGAAGTGAAATGAATTTGGTTGAAGTTGATGAATAGAGCATATGGTCGTAGGATATGTGGACTTGGAATGGTAATGAATTAAGTTGTTTAGTATGTTAGTGTGTTATTGTGATGTTTACAATGTAAATGAAGGTAGAATGATATAAGTTAGTATTGAAATGGAATGTAGAAGCTTATGTCGTTTTAGTACGATCTTACGACATTGCGAAAATGAAGTTGTTAGGTTGCAAGTCATGATGATTATTGATGAATTTGGAAGATGAAAACATGTCATGAATATGTATGCCAAAGATTAGAAGTTTTGAATGAGTTATGACTTCGGCGGAAAGTTCGTATATTATGTATATCGTGTGTATAATTTAAGGAAACGATATGTAACGCTTCTAAACTATGTTGTGATGATCTAGTTTGATAATGAATGTGAAATCATTGAAATTGGTTTGGAAATTGAAGTTGAAATGAAGGTAATGGCATTATGTCGGCAAGTAGAACTAGTGTTGCCATACTGTGTTTCTAGTGTTTTATGTTGATGTTGATGTTGTTGTTTGGGTTGTTGTTGATGGCTGTGAGCCGAGTTGAGTTCTCGGGGGTGCTATATGTATAGGGGAAGTGCTGCCGAAATTTCGGTAGACAAATATGAGTTGAATTGAATTTGTAGCATCTATAACTTACAATTGGTAAACTTGACCATTTGCAGATTTTTGACGAAACGGGAAGAGTGTTTGGAAAGGCGTAAGGAGCTTGAAAGGTATGTAAAGCTACCCCGATCCTTCTTTTGGCATGTCTAAGTGTTTTAGGATCGGATTTGGGCCTCAAAAGACCTTCTTGGCCATCGGAATCCGTAAGAGAAAATCTCAGTTTTTCCTTCAGTAGAATTGAACCATTTTGATATGCTTTTCCTGAAATTATGCAAACTTTCTCTAAACTCCTTGAAAAGCTATAGAATGTCCGTAGAACCTTTATAGGTGACCCCATAAGCTTAAAGGGCGTAATTTGAGCCCACCGCCTTGCTTGTTCCGAGGTGGGCCCGCTATTCCCGGTTTTGCCCTTAATGTACTAAAGTCCCCTTTTTGAACGATTTTTGAAAGGAATGTTTCAACTGCCCTTTTAATTACCTAACTAATATGATTTTCAATATTTCATTAAGTCTGATAAATTGTTTTGATACTCGCAACTCATTTACTATGATTCCTTCCGACTTCATCGGATCGGTTTGTCTTTGATATGCCTCATTGAGTCTATGGAAACATTTATGATATTTTACTTGCATTAGTTTCTCACGACTCTATTCGTGGATGCCCCAATGTTTCCCACACTGAGCCCGGGCCAGGATATGTTGTCAAGCGTAATCCCCTGCATTGTTCGTCGTGCCTCGATGTGAGGGGGCAGGTATACGCGTACATGGGTTTGTGGAGTATGCTGTGCCATGTACGTTTATTCTGATATGATTTACTATGGCCATCTGATATGACATATTATGTTACGGGTCATGCCCCTATTCTGATTCTTTTGTGTTGTGGCACCAGCGTCAGGAGGGTGGCCACGTTCTGTCTGCCGAGTCCCTTGGCAGGGGCTGGATTTGATATGACATATGTTCTGTACACACTTTGCATGTTTTGAAAATGTGTGTTTGACACTTTGGATTTTCTGCTTACTTTCTGTACGTTCTGTACCGGTTATGATCTTGTTTCTGTAATTCAGGCTTTGCATATTCAGTACATATTTCGTACTGACCCCCTTTCCTCGAGGGCTGCGTTTTCATGCCGCGCAGGTACCGACGACAGGTTTGCTGATCCGTCTGCTTAGGATCTCATTCTGCTATTTTTGGAGCGCTCTTTTATTCAGAGCCATCTTTTGGTATAGTCTGTCACTTCTACATATGTATATTTCTCGTTCATGGGTACGGCGGGGCCCTATCCCGTCATATGATTCTGTCGGTCTGTTAGAGGTCTGTGGACATGTTTGTGGGTTGGGATCTTTCTGTACAGATATGTGTATGTGTTGTGTTTGGGCGATCCCCTTCGCCGCGGCGGCCGGTCCGCATATATGTAGATGTTGCTTTGTTGGCCCTGTGAGGCCTTTGTTGGTATTTTCTGCGTGCAGGGTATTTGGGATAGTCCTTAAAACAAAGGAAACTCTGTCGAAATTTTTCTGGAAATTATCTAAATTCAGAATAAAGCCTTGTCGGCTTCTGCCATATACTAGAATGCGTTTGAGTGCCCAGATCGGGCACTAGTCACGGCCTACGGGGTTGGGTCATGACATCGACTTTGATTTTTTACAGTTAATTAGGGATGCTAAGCTTTGGTGGAGGTCTTACATTGAGTGCTGACCAGCTAGGTCACCTCCGTTGACTTGGACTCAATTCTATCAGGTGTTTCTGGAAAAAAGTATATTCCTCATAGCTTGAGATACATGAAGAGGGATGAGTTTGCTGACTTGGATAAGAGAGGGCTATTTGTGGTAGAGTATGAGTATCAGTTTCACGCTCCAACCTGTTAAATTGTGTTGTTACTGCCCACTAAGGTAGAGAGGGTGAGGCAGTTTATGAATGGGTTGACCCTTCCACTCCTATTGGCGACGTTGCTGGTAGTAGCTTTGGGGATTTATTTCAGAGAGTAGTGGATCATTCTAAGGAGGCCGAGTCAGTGATGTGGCAGGCTAGAGTAACGGTGATGACAAGAAGGCACGCAAGTTTGGTAGTTACAGTAGTTCATACTCTAGGAGCGATGGGAGCTATGGCAGAGGGCATCAATATCATTCCAGTCACCTTGTTCAGTCCGCGCTTCAGACTTTAGCGGGTGGATCTTATAGGTATAGTGAGTTCAGTTCTGGGCAGACTTATCGAGGTTCCTATTTGAGGCATTCCGATCGGGGATGTCATTCAGGTTCTTCCATAGCTGTTCAGTAGCCCATATTGGGCAGAGTTTGTTTCGAGTTGGGTAACCCTAGGCATTTCAAGAGGGAGTGCCTTAGACTCAGAAAGAATTAGATTCAAACAGAATGAAGCCCAGAAGAGTTTTCGAGTTCAGACATCTAGGCATCCAGCACCTCTAGTTGGAGGCGAGGGGCATTCTGGTAGAGGTGGTTCGCAGCCTGGTACAGGCGGTCATCAGTCTTGTAGGGGTGGTTCTCAGTCAGCGAGAGGTGGAGCTCAGTCTGATAGTGGCAGTCGTGGGGGTACTCAGTCAAGGGGAGGACAAGGTCATTTCTATGCTTCCCTAGCAGGATAGAGGCTGAGGCTGAGGCTGAGGCTTCTAACGCGGTTATCACAGGTACCATGTCATCCTGTTATCTGTCAGCTGTGACATTATTTGATTCGGGCTCTACTTACTCTTATGTGTCTACTTACTTTGCTTCGAGTCTAGATATGTTTTGTGAGTCGCTTGATTTTCCTATTACTATTTCTACTCCTGTTGGTGATTTTATGATGGTGGATTGAGTGTATCGATCTTGCATGGTTTGTTTGATGGGTTACGACACCTGATTCGGATTTGAAGATTCTTGATTTGGTGGATTACGACATCATCTTAGGCATGGATTGGTTGTCCCTTTATCATGCGATCTTGGCCTGTCATGCCAAGACAGTTACATTAGCCATGCCAGGAATCCTTAAGTTAGAGTGGAGGGGAGATGTTAGTCACATGTCGAAGAAGGTTATATCATACCTTAGGGCTAGGCGGATGGTTGAGAATGGGTACTTGGCTTACTTAGCTTATGTTTGGGGTACTAGTGCAGACAGTCCTCCCTTTGACTCATGCCGGTAGTGAGGGAGTTTCTGGAGGTGTTTTCGACAGACTTACCAGGTGTTCCGCCTAATCGTGATATCACTTTCTGCATTGACTTGAAGCTGGGCACCAAGCCCATTTCTATTCTACCGTATCGGATGGCGCCCACAGAGTTAAAGGAATTAAAGGAGCAATTACAAGATATGTTGAGCAAGGGATTCATCAGGCCTAGTTTTTTACCATGGGGTGCTCCGGTGCTATTTGTGAAGAAGAAGGATGGGAGTTTGTGTATGTGTATTCATTAATGGTAGTTGAACAAGGTTACCATTAAGAACAAGTATCCCATTCCTCGCACTGATGACTTGTTTTATCAGCTTCAGCGTGCTTCAGTATTTTCTATGATTGATTTGAGGTCCATCTATCACCAATTCAAGATTAGGGCAGAGGATATCCCTAAGATAGCTTCCAAGACTCATTATGCCATTATGAGGTTTTGGTTATGTCCTTTGGGTTGATCAATGCCCCAGCACCTTTATGGATTTGATGAATGGTATTTTCAGACTGTACTTGGATTCTTTTGTGATCGTTTTCATTGATGTTATTTTGATTGACTCCCAGAGTAGAGAGGAGCATGAGCACTATTTGCGAATTGTACTTAGGATTTTGAAGGAAAAGCAATTATACGCCATGTTTTCGAACTGTGAGTTATGGCTTAGTTCAATGGCCTTTTTTGGACTTGTGGTATCTAAGAATGGTATCATGGTGGATCCTAAGAAGATCGAGCTGGTTCATGATTGGGTTAGACCTAATTCGGTTATCAAGATTCAGAGTGTCATTGGCCTCGCTAGTTATTATCGTCATTTTGTGGAGGGTTTCTCTTTTATTGCATCTCTTTTGACTAGACTGACTCAGAAAAATGTGATGTTTCAATGGTCGGGTGAGTGTGAGGCGTGCTTTCAAACTCTCAAGACTTTGCTGACTTCAGCACCGATTTTGAAATTACTTGTTAAGGGAGAGGGTTTTACTATATGCTGTGATGCTTCTCAAATCGGGGTTGGGTGTGTGTTGTTGCAAAAAGGAAAGGTCATAGCTTATTCTTAGAAATAGTTGGTGGAAGTGGTCTTTGCTTTGATGATTTGGAGGTGTTATCATTATAGTGTGCATTGTAAGGTGTTTATCGACCCGGGAGTATTCATCATATATTCAATCAGAAGGATCTCAATTTGAGGCAGGGTGGTTAGAGTTTATTAAGGACTATGATTTGACCATTCTTTATCATCCAGGAAAGGCTAATGTTGTGGTGGATGCCTTGAGTATGGGCAACCTAACTTGGTTGCGGGTTGGAGAGCGTATGTTGGCTATAGATGTTCAATCCTTTGCAAATAACATCTTGAGACTTGGCATTTTGGAAATTGATAAGGTTTTGTCTTGTGCAGAGGCACAATCTTCTTTTTTGGAGAAGATTAGGGCCCGTCTGTTTGATAATGCTAAGTTGTATAAGTGTCACGACCCGACTAGGGGCCATGATGGGTACCCGGGGCTAACCACCGAGCACCACTCATTCTATTACTTATCATACTCATTAAGCGTACATTCATTAATTTATACTCAATCAAAGGAAAACCATTTCATTTGGAAACATAATTACTTTTATATACATAAGCCCTTCGGCTATCGAAATAATAATAATAATACATATACAATAGTAATATCGTGAGACCATACTACCTACACATGCGTATCTACGAGCCTCTACTAGAGTACTAGATATATGGACGGGACAAGACCCCGTCGTGCTCAAAATACATATACATATATACACAAAAGAATAAACCAAAAAGCACCTCCGAAATAATGGTGTTCTCCTGTAAATCGGCTGATAACTTCTACGAGTCTAGATCACCTCCCTGTCAACCTGTGGGCATGAACACAACGTCCAAAGAAAACGAACGTCTGTACGAATATTGTACTGAGTATGTAAGGCATGAATGAAATGAACATGATAGAAAAATCATAAGTCATAAGGTGAGGATATAGCCTGCGTGACTTTTATGGGTGAATACATTTCATACATATATCATATATATATATAATCATAGTACATGTATCATCATAGCGCATATATCATCGCATTATATAATCATCATCGTTAACCCGCGTCCGGGTAACCATCATATGCCGCCCACTAGTGGTGATCATGTCCGGCCTTCTAGGCGCGCTGGAATCATAAGCAGCCCGCCTTAACGGTGACATGTCTGGCCATTTAGGCACGGTGGAATCACAAGCAGCCCGCCTTAGCAGTGACATGTCCGGCCATTTAGGCACGGTGGAATTGCATCATCATATACCCATCGTAAACATAACATTTTCATACATTGCATAGGCATATCATAAACTTACATTATTGTACATCTCATAGACATATCATGACTTAGCATCATTATACATTTATCATCAAAGCATACATTAGAACTTGAAGGCAACTATGGCTATGTCGGGGTGACATAAGGTCGTGAACCCCCGATTCCGTTATGGAGCATTCATGAGCATTCTGCCTCACCTTGAAGGAATTAGCATATAAGGTGACTGTATACAATGAAAAATATCAATGGATCAAAATAAGAATCATTAGCTTTGTAGAAACATAATATCATGGGCCTTAGACTCTTTAGACTTGGACTCATCATTATCATGCTCGTAACATATCTCTTATCTTGTCTCATATGAAGCTCTTTACCAAGATTGACTCATAGTTTTTGGACGTAGGAAAGTCATGAAGAGATAGAGAATATCATGTCATAAGAATCATGCCTTAGAAAGAAGGGACTAGCCTTACATACCTCTTTCGTGTAGCTACTCTATCGTTTGATCGTTCTTCTTTGTTGCTCACGTCTTTACCTTCAAGGGAGTTCTTACACATATTAGATAATCGATAATATAAGCGTGTTTGAACTAAGCTAGAAATATTTGGGCAGCGTCTCCTTTATTTATACTACTTCCTCCATATCATTCATCAACTCCCAAACGTTAATAACAACATTCATAATATCATCATCAATAACTTTTATCAAATTCCTCATTATCCAATCCCCACAATTTCCTCTTAAAGTCATCCATAATCATGATCATAGCACAACATTACATTAATTCTCATCAAACATTTCTCTTATGCTCTCAACATCATTCATAACATTTTTATAAGCACAACATATCAAAGATCATGACTCATCTCAAGCTACTACTCAAAATCTCATTATTTTCATCTTTGTAACCCATTTTCTATTTCCTTTCATAATCTAAGTCTTCCAACCTCTCAATACCTTAAACAGTATGGAATGATCATGAAACTTACCTTAGATAGTGTGGGAATGAGCCTTGAGCGGAAATACTTCACTTGAGCCAAAACCCTAGCTTCACTCCCAAGAGAATTCTTGACTTTGAGGAACCCTAGTGAGCTTCTTACACTTGATGCACTTGAATTCTTGATATTGATCTTTGCTTTCCTTTGTATTCTTGTATATGAAGTGTGTGGAACCCTCTAGAAGCTTGGACAGAAGTGGAGAAGTGGAAAGAATGAGAAAATAAAGTGGGAACATGTATTTATAGTTGCAACTTAATCAGTCCGTCGGGACTTATACGGACCACTTATACGGTTCGTATAAGTGTCCGTGGTTCACCACTATCGAAAACATTGTTGCTATTGGGTTATACGGACCCTTATATGGTCCGTATAAAATTCCACGGTCTGTATAAGTGATCGCGGTTCACCATCAGGCAAAATACCATTTCTGTTGGGTGTTATACGAACACTTATACGGTTCGTATAAAGTTCCACGATCTGTATAAAGTGGTCGTGTAACTCACAGTCTTTCCGAAGTTGTCCTCGTTGTTTCGTTTGATCTCCAATCCTTACACAACCTTATTAACACTTGTTTAGTACTTCATCAATGATCTAAACATCTCTATAATTCGACCTCAAGGCCTTACCAAACAATTCTTAACGCAATAATTTACGAAACCTTTCCTAAACCCCACTTATACTCCACTTGTCCTATCATTCCTTATTTCATCAATTCATATGGCTTCAAAATCTTAGCGTATGCATTCTAAGACCACTAAATATCCGTCTTATAGTCTTAAGAACTTCCTGTTACCCTTAAGCTCGCATTGGTTCATTCACTACACGACGACATGAAATTGCCAAGGTGTAACACTCTTCCACCTTTTGGAACATTCGTCCTCGAATGTTAAGC
Source organism: Lycium barbarum (assembly GCF_019175385.1). Taxonomy (NCBI): domain Eukaryota; kingdom Viridiplantae; phylum Streptophyta; class Magnoliopsida; order Solanales; family Solanaceae; genus Lycium; species Lycium barbarum. The sequence goes on from NC_083340.1 coordinate 45,761,878, forward strand.
ATTCGGGAATTCTACAAAAATTTCACTAGAGTTTCCCCTGTAATATGGAATTACCATCCTGTCACAACAGCCCACAATAATATTGCCTCGCAGGGCCACAATACAATAGCAATATAAGTTGGCCACACACGACCCATATGCATGGAAAGAAAACATACATACCTCATCTTGGATCTCTTCTGGGGGTTGGAATAAGTGCAGGTACCTGGACTCCATACTCTCTTCTACTTCCCAAGTCATTTCTTCTCGGTTGTTATTTCGCCATAAGACTTTAACTGAGGCGACTTCCTTGTTTCGAAGTCTACGTACTTGCCTGTCTAATATGGCAATGGGCACTTCTTCATATACTAGCTTTTCCGTCACTTGAACCTCATCTATTGGGACAACCATCGTAGGATCTCTGACACACTTGCGGAGCATTGAGGTATGGAAAACTATATGGACTGATTCAAGTTCTGGAGGTAAGCCCAATTCATAAGCTACTTGACCCACATTGCGGATAATCTTATAGGGTCCAATGTATCGAGGACTTAACTTTCCTTTCTTGCCAAATCTCATCACACCTTTCGTTGGTGACACCTTTAAGAATACCCAATCATCAACTTGAAATTCTAGGTCTCGCCGGCGGTTGTCCGCATAAGAATTTTGGCGACTTTGGGCTAACAGTAATCGATCTCGGATCACCTTGACTTTTTCTACTGCTTGTTGAATTAACTCAGGGCCTATTAGCTGTACTTCTCCTATTTCAAACCATCCAATTGGGGATCTACACTTCCTTCCATTTAGAGCTTCATACGGAGCCATTTGGATACTGTAATGCAAACTCGATTAGAGGTAAGTGGTAATCCCAACTACCACTGAAATCTAGTACACATGCCCGTAGCATATCTTCCAAGGTCTGAATAGTACGTTTGGCTTGCCCATCAGTCTGCGGATGAAATGCCGTGCTAAGCTTTACTTGAGTACCTAGACTTCTTGGAAGGATTTCCAAAACTTGGCTGTAAATTGCGCTCCTCTATCTGTGATAATGGATATCGGAATACCATGGAGTCGTACAATTTCTTTGAGATACAACCTTGCATAATCTTCGGCCTAGTAGGTGGTTCTGACTGGAAGAAAATGAGCTGCTTTCGTCAATCTATCCACAATCACCCATGTAGAATCATACTTGGCTCGGGAATGGGGCAACCCCACAATAAAATCCATGTTGATCACTTCCCATTTCCAAGTATGGATTTCCATTACCTGTAATAATCCTCCTGGCTTTTGATGTTCGATTTTCACTTGCTGGCAATTTGGACATTGAGCTATAAATTCGGCTATGTCTCTCTTCATTCCATCCCACCAATATATCAACTTTAGATCATGATACATCTTCGTTGCACCTGGGTGAATAGAATACCGAGAATAATGAGCTTCTTCTAGAATACGACGGCGCAATCCTACAACGTTCGCAACACGTAGCCCGTCTCAGTATCTAAGAATTCCATCCATAGAAGTTTCAAATGGAGACTTCTCTTTTCCATGAAGTGTGTCTCTATAATGGCTCAACTGAGAGTCTTCATATTGACGCTCTTTTACTTCTATATCCAGGGACGAAACTGTAGGATCATTAATACCAATTCATGCACTACCTGAATCAATTAGATGTACTCCAAGATTAGCTAATTAGTGGAGCTCATGAATTAATTCTTTCTTTTCCGGAGGAACTTCACATAGGCTACCAATCGATCGGCGGTTAAGCGCATCAGCTACTACATTTGCCTTTCCGAGGTGGTATAAAATACTCACATCATAATCTTTCAATAATTCTAACCACCGCCTCTGCCGCAGATTCAACTGCTTCTGTTTGAAAATGTACTGAAGACTCTTGTGATCTGTATAGATATCAACATGCACACCATACAAGTAATGTCTCCACATTTTTAATGCATGAACAACTGCAGCCAATTCAAGATCATGAGTTGGGTAGTTCGTTTCATGTTTCTGCAGCTATCTCGAAGCATAAGCAATGACTTTACCGTGCTGCATTAACACACATCCTAACCCAACACCGGAAGCATCACAGTATACAACCTAGCCATCTAGCCCTTCCGGAGTGTCAAGACTTGGGTTGTGGTTAATCTATCCTTCAACTCTTGGAAATTGCGTTCACAAGAATCATTCCATTGAACTTTAACTGACTTTTGGGTTAGCTTTATCAATGGGGCTGAAATAAAGGAAAATCCTTCTACGAACCTCCTCTAGTACCTTGCCAATCCCAGAAAACTACGGACTTCTGTAGGCGTCCTAGGCCTTGGCCAAGTCTTCACAACTTCAATTTTCTGAGTATCAACTCGAATACCATCATCTGAAATAACATGACCCAGAAATGTCATAGAATTTAGCCAAAACTCGAACTTTGAAAATTTTGCATACAATTCTCGGGTTCGAAGAATTCCAAGAACAATACGTCGATGGTCAGCATGTTCTGATTCTGTGCGAGAGTATACCAGAATGTCGTCAATGAACACTATTACGAATAAATCCAAGAGAGGCCGGAATACATTATTCATCAAATTCATGAACACTGTCGGAGCATTGGTTAACCCAAACGACATCACTCCGAACTCATAATGGTCATATCTCGTTCTGAAAGCTGTTTTGGGAATATCTTCTTCTCTAACTCTCACTTGGTAATACCTTGACCTCATTTCTATTTTAGAAAACCACTTGGCACCCTGTAGTTGATCAAACAAATCGTCACTCCTTGGGAGAGGATATTTATTCTTTATCGTCACCTTATTCAACTACCTATAATCGATGCACATTCGTAGGGAACCATCTTTCTTTCTCACGAATAGGAATGGTGCTCCCCACGGTGATGAACTGGGTCTAATAAACCCCTTCTCAAGCAAATCTTTCAACTGGGCCTTTAACTCTTTCAATTCTGCCGGAGCCATTCGGTAAGGAGGAATAGAAATAGGTTTGGTTTCCGGCAACACATCTATAGCGAAATCAATCTCCCTTTCCGGAGGAAGGCCTAGAAGTTCATCTAGAAATACATCCGGAAATTCATTCACTACCGGAATGGATTAGAAAGTTGGAAACTTTGCTTCGGTATCATGAACATGGACTAAATGATAAATATATCCCTTAGCTATCAACTTTCTTCCCTTAAGGTAGGAAATAAACCTACCTCTTGGAGATGCTGTGTTACCCTTCAATTCACGCACGGGCTCTCCCGGAAATTGAAATCGAACCACTTTCATTCGGCAATCACCATTAGCATAACATGAGGCCATCCAATCCATGCCCATAATCACATCGAAATCTAACATTTCCAACTCGACTAAATCAGCTTTAGTCTGGCGGTCGCATTTCATAATTACACAATTTCCATACACTTGTGTAGCTATCACGGGATCACCAACCGGAGTAGATGCCTCAAAAGGTTTAATTTGCTCAGGTTTCACCCCAATACGACCAGCAACATACGAAGTAATATAAGATAGGGTAGAACCCGGATCTATCAATGCATACACATCATGGGAAAATACGGATAATGTACCTATAACAACATCTGGGGAGGACTCAAGATCCTGTCGTCCGGATAAAGCATACATACGCGGCTGAGTGGCACCTGAAGTAGCTGCTCCCCCTCTGCCTCTACCTCGGCCTGCTGGAATCTGGGGAGTCTGCCCTACCGGGCGCACTGAAGAGGAACCAGCTGCTGATCCTGTAGGCTGAGCCCCACCTCTACCATACCTCGAGAGACAATCATGCATCAAGTGCCCAGTATGTCCACAAACATAGCAAGAATCTGTGCCCTGGCGCATGGCCCCGAGTGTAATTTTCTGTACTGCCTACATCATGGAACTGGGGGTGTCCTCTGACTATAATCATCCCCAAACTGGGAACCTGAAGCTCTCGAACTCTGACCCTGTCCTGTAGGGAAGGAGCGATCAGATCTCCTATCTGCAAATCGTGGAGGTGCACTGTTCGCGGACTGGCCTGAATGTCTGGATATGTTTGCCTCGATCACCCTCTTTAATCACTACCTGCCCCCATAGATCGGGCCCTCTTGCTTTGCCTCTTATCAGTATCACGATCACCCCTTTGCGGATGTTGTTGTCCTTCTAAATTCTGGGCATAGGCTGGAATGCAGGAAATATCCATCCCGTCTTGCAACGAATCCGTCAAGCAATCCTTAAATAAATGAGCCCTAAGCCACTCACGAACCTGTGTACCCTATCTCCCATGTCGGCCACCATAGCCGGGGCATATCTAGCCAACGAATTAAACTAAAGGCTATACTCCCGGGCACACATACTTCCTTGTTTCAAATTTAAAAATCTATCCGCTCTAGCTCGACGGACCTCCGGTGTTAAATAGTGGCGGATTAAGGCATCTACAAAGTCTTGCCAAATGGGAGGAGGCGTATCTTCTTTTCTTGATGATATCCAATCATTATACCATAATACCACCACATCTCGGAGTCTATAAGATGCCAACTCCACAAATTCAGTTTCGGAGGCATGAATAATCCTCAACGTCCTCCACATTTCATCAATAAAACTTTGCGGATCTTCGTTCGGCTTTGACCCCAAAAAACTCCGGAGGATTCAAACTCATGAAATCACGGGCTCTGGTACTAGCTGCCCGATCACTTGGACCCGTATTCTGCCGCTGTGCCTGGGCGGCAACTAACTGCGTCAATAGATGAATAGCCTCGGTCACTTGTTGACTCGAAGTATCCGGTGGAGGAACCGGAGGCATAAGAGCTGGGACTGAATCCCCCTCTTCTTCTTCTAATTGGGCGGAGTGGAGGAAGTATTAGATGGGGCCTCATTATGTGACTCGCCCTCTTCTACATTCATTGGCGGCTCTCTTTCTACCCGTCTTTTCATCATAATCTTGCCCTTCTGGGCGGCTGTAGCTTTTCCCTTTGGCGGCGTTTTTGAAATCATAGCACACTATTAAGGAGGAGAAAATCTTATAACACAGCTCTATCGCACGATCTCTTATGATGAAAGATAGTCATTCTTCCTAAATGCCCTGTAGCCTCCTGTTTATTAGTGTGGCTCGCAACACACCATAAACAAGACTCTACTAGACACGGCTCGTAGACACTTCCTAGGACGGAACTTCTTTGATACCACTTTTGTCATGACCCGACTAGGGGCCATGACGGGTACCCGAGGCTGATCACTGAGCACCACTCATTCTATTACTTATCATACACATTAAGCGTACATTCATTAATTTATACTCAATCATAGGAAAACCATTTCATTTGGAAACATAATTACTTTTATATACATAAGCCATTCGGCTATCAAAATAATAATAATAATACATATACAATAGTAACATCGTGAGACCATACTACCCACACATGTGTATCTACGAGCCTCTACTAGATTACAAGACATATGGACTGGATAAGACCCCATCGTGCCCAAATACATATACATATATACACAAAAGAATAAACCAAATAGCACCTCCGGAATAATGAAGTGCTTCTGTAAATCGGCTGATAACTTCTACGAGTCTGGATCACCTCCCTATCTACCTGTGGGCATGAACACAGCGTCCAAAGAAAACGGACGTCAGTACGAATATTGTACTAAGTATGTAAGGCATGAATGAAATGAACATGATAGAAAAATCATAAGTCATAAGGTGATGATATAGCCTGCATGACTTTTATGGGTGAATACATTTCATACATATATCATATATATATAAAATCATAGTACATGTATCATCATAGCTCATATATTATCGCATTATATAATCATCATCGTTAACTCGTGTCTGGGTAACCATCATATGCCGCCTACAAGTGGTGATCATGTCCGGGCTTCTAGGCGCGGTAGAATCATAAGCAGCCCGCCTTAGCGGTGACATATCCGGCCATTTAGGCACGGTGGAATCACAAGCAGCCCGCTTTAGCGGTGACATGTCCGGCCATTTAGGCACGGTGGAATTGCATCATCATATACCCATCGTAAACTTAACATTTTCATACATTGCATAGGCATATCATAAACTTACATTATTGTACATCTCATAGACATATCATGACTTAGCATCATTATAAATTTATCATCAAAGCATACATTAGAACTTGAAGGCAACTATGACTATGTCGGGGTGACATAAGGTCGTGAACCCCCGATTCCGTTATGGAGCATTCATGAACATTCTACCTCACCTTGAAGGAATTAGCATATAAGGTGAGTGTATACAATGAACAATATCAATGGATCATAATAAGAATCATTAGCTTTGTAGAAACATAATATCATGGGCCTTAGACTCTTTAGACTTGGACTCATCATTATCATGCTCGTAACATATCTCTTATCTTGTCTCATATGAAGCTCTTTACCAAGATTGACTCATAGTTTTTGGACGTAGGAACGTCATGAAGAGATCGAGAATATCATGTCATAAGAATCATGCCATAAAAAGAAAGGACTAGCCTTACATATCTCTTTCGTGTAGCTACTCTATCGTTTGATCGTTCTTCTTCGTTGCTCACGTCTTTACCTTCAAGGGAGTTCATACTCATATTAGATAATCGATAACATAAGCATGTTTGAACTAAGCTAGAAAAATTTGGGCAGCGTCGCCTTTATTTATACTACTTCCTCCGTATCATACATCAACTCCCAAACGTTAATAACAACATTCATAATATCATCATCAATAACTTTTATCAAATTCCTCGTTATCCAATCCCCACAATTTCCTCTTAAAGTCATCCATAATCATGATCATAGCACAACATTACGTTCATTCTCATCTAACATTTCTCTCATGCTCTCAACATCATTCATAACATTTTTATAAGCACAACATATCCAAGATCATGACTCATCTCAAGCTACTACTCAAAATCTCATTATTTTCATCTTCGTAACCCATTTTCTATTTCCTTTCATAATCTAAGTCTTCCAACCTCTCAATACCTTAAACAGTATGGAATGATCATGAAACTTACCTTAGATAGTGTGGGAATGAGCCTTGAGCGGAAATACTTCACTTGAGCCAAAACCCTAGCTTCACTCCCAAGAGAATTCTTGACTTGGAGGAACCCTAGTGAGCTTCTTGCACTTGATTCACTTGAATTCTTGATATTGATCTTTGCTTTCCTTTGTATTCTTGTATATGAAGTGTGTGGAACCCTCTAGAAGCTTGGAGAGAAGTGGAGAAGTGGAAAGAATGAGAAAATAAAGTGGGAACATGTATTTATAGTTGCAACTTAATCAGTCCATCGGGACTTATACGGACCACTTATACGGTCCATATAACATTATACGGTCCATATAAGTGTTTGTGGTTCACCACCATGGAAAACATTGTTGCTGTTGGGTTATACAGACCCTTATATGGTCCGTATAAAATTCCACGGTCCGTATAAGTGATAGTGGTTCACCATCTGGCAAAATACCACTTCTGTTGGGTGTTATACGGACCCTTATACGGTCCGTATAAAGTTCCATGGTCCGTATAAGGTGGTCGTGTAACTTAGAGTTTTTCCGAAGTTGTCCTCATTGTTTCGTTTAATCTCCAATCCTTACACAACCTTGTTAACACTTGTTTAGTACTTCATCAATGATCTAAACATCCCTATAATTCACCCTCAAGGCCTTACCAAATAATTCTTAACGCAATAATTTACGAAACCTTTCCTAAACCCCATTTATACTCCACTTGTCCTATCATTCCTTATTTCATCAATTCATATGGCTTCAAAATATTAGCGTATGCATTCTAAGACAACTAAATATCCATCTTATAGTCTTAAGAACTTCCTGTTACCGTTAAGCTCACATTGGTTCATTCACTACACGACGACATAAAATTTCCAAGGTGTAAAAATAAGATTCGGGACATGGTGTTGCAAGGAAAAGCTAAGGAGGCGATTTTAGCTGATAAGGATGTTTTGAGGATCAAAGGTCATATATGCGTCCCCCATGTGGGGGATTTGATTAGATTTATCTTGGAGGAGGCTCATAGTTTGAGGTATTCTATTCATCTGGAATCTACCAGATGTATCGAGATTTGAAACAACATTATTAGTGGTGTAGTATAAAGAGGGACATAACTGGATTTCTGTCTCTGTGTTTTAATTGCCAACAAGTGAAGTACGACTACCAAAATCCTAGTGGGATTACTCAAAGGATGCCTATGCCATGACCCAAACCGATGGGCCATGACTAGTGCCCGAGCTGGACACTCGTATATGAACGTGCTAGATATATTCAGACCGAAACTAAGGACAATATGGAAATTTGTAAAAGTATGTTGTAGACTCATAATGTCATATATCAAAATGAACCTGTCTCCTGAGGAGTCACAGCTAACCAAAACATAGCAGAATATGCAAGCCGACAAGGCTGCCACTATATACGGGAATATCCAAAACGAACTACGTCGATATAGCTGACCAAAACATATATACGACCCACACATGTATACAGACCACTAAGAGTATAAAAGTGAAATATCACGGGACAGGGCCCCGCCATACCCCTGGATATGCATAAGTCTATATCAAATGATCTGTACCAAAATAACTCAATCTCCGGAAAAATGGAGCTCTCCAATCAGCTGGGTAGAAGCCTTAGGCTGGCGGATCACCAAACTGAGTGTCTGCACCTGCGGGCATGAAATGCAGCCACCGAAGAAAGGGGGTCAGTATGGAAAATGTACTGAATATGTAAAGCATGAAGTACGGTAATGAAGATCATGACGGGGTGAAAAGATAGCAGGAGATAAATAAGCAAATCAGGGATACCAATGCATTTGCACCCTATTTTTTGAGTCATGCATACATATATATATATATACACTCTATATCCCGTACCCGGCCCATTATGGGACTCGATGAAATCTATGTAGATATACCGTACCCGGCCCATATGGGACTCGGTGAAATGTAAATATATACCGTACCTAGCCCTATAGTAAGGGACTCGGTGAAATCTATTTATATAGATATACATATATATAAATATATATATAGTACCCGGCCCATTATGGGACTCAGTGAAATGTAAATATATACCATACCCGGCCCTTTAGAAAGGAAATCGGTGAAATGTAAATATATACCGTACCCAGCCCTTTAGTAAGGGACTCGGTGAAATGTAAATATATATACTGTACCCGGCCCTTAAGTAAGGGATTCGGTGAAATGATGCAATGAAAATGTATACGAATGCCAAGCCTTTCATTAGTAACTCATAATCCTGTATGACGAATCTTTTGTGAATGCACAATCATGTTATCTCAGGATGTCTTTTGAAAGAGTTATTATCGAGGTGAGAACACTTAGTATTAGGGGCAATCATGCACAAAATGAATCATCATTTGGGATTTGAGAGAACAGATAGGATGAACTAACACTTGGGGACCAAAGAAAAACTATCATGTCAAGTACTACTGAGAACTAGAGTTCATTGGAGTGACATGTTTTTGTCGCTTGTTCACTTTATGTAATTCATGCCAAAGAAGGAAGAAGGGATAGCTTTACATGCCTTGATGCTTATCTATTCTCCCAACTTATATTTCTCGAACTCGCAAATCTACAATCAAGGAAATTCATACTATTGTTAGGCTCGTTATCAAGTGCTTATCTTAAGACTTTAAAGCAAATCTTTCTAGAAGCTGCCGAAAATTCGGCAGCATCTCCTCTATTTATATGCCTAGTCCAAAATCGTAATTCAGCAACAAACAGCAACAACATCAATACCAACATTAACAACATCAATTTCAACACCGAAATATGCCATAAAAAAACCCACACGCTATTTTTCAACTTCCATAACTAACCAACTTACTATACAATTATTTGACGACTTTATCTTCGTAAATAAGCCTTAAATAATACCAAAAGAGAAAGATTCATACCTTTTTCTTGTCCAAACGATAATATCTTCAAGATTCCACCTCGAATCCAAGCCAAATCAAACGCAAAATGATACCATGATCACAACTACGCACTATCCGAGCCTTGATTAAGCAAAATCACTTCAAACCCTCAACCTTTTTATGACATAATTGCCCTTTTGTTTTGCTGCTCTCAATTTTATTTTATTTTTGATGAAAAAAATGGGGTTTTTCCGCTTTTATAAGGTCCAAATTCGGGTCGGGTCACTGTAGCAGTACTATAGCAGGTCGGTTACAGTAGTTGTTACTGTAGCACGCATTTCTGCTTTGTCAGCCGAATTTGTAATGTCCATAATTCTGTACTCCGATGTCCTATCGATGAGCGGTTTGCGATGGAAACTACACTCGAAGAACTTCATTTTAGGCTTTTGAAACACCTTAAAACACTTCATATGCTAGGCCAAGGAACCATGCCTTATGAAAGAAGGGTTAGCCTTACATACCTTTTCGTCGGACTATTCTACACTTGCACACTTCCTTCCAATGCCAGCGTCTATACCTTCATTAATATCATAACAATGGCCATTAGTCATTCACGTTATCCACATTATTTAGACTCCTTAATACATTATTTAGACTCCTTAATTTGCCTCTAATTCATCCATATTCATCGTCATAACATCCAACTTCGTCCATTCGTCTAAAGTGTCTAGTTCATGATCTTAATACCATTTATAATGCATTCATATCACAACACAACAACACTCATGATTCACTTCAAACTATTCCTCAAAATGCCATTATTCATCATTCATGACCTACTGGACCATATTTTCTACAATCCATGTATTTCAACTCTTTAATACCTTAAACATCATGTAAAAATCATGAATCTTACCTTAGAAGTTGTAGGAACAAGCTTTGGTTAATAATACTCCACTTTGAGCAAAACCCTAGTTTTTCACCATTTGCATTTCTTGACTTGAATGGTATTTAATGGCTTGCTTACACTTGATTCACTTGTTTATGTTGTTGGTGGCTTATAGTCCTAGAAAACTTATGAAATAAATGTAGAGAGATGATTCTAGAGAGAAGTGGTGTAGTGTAGAAATGAAATAAAATAAGTCTTGGTCGATATATTTAATGAATTGAAATTCTGTGCTGAGGTGAACAGTGGTCGTCCATGGAGGTTTACGGTCCGTATTCCAGTTTACGGACCGTCCCTCGTGGTCGTCTTTAACCTTAAGCAGAACCAGAAACTTTGGCTGCATGCATGGTGATTTACGACCATGGTTTACGGGCCGTAAATCACTTTACGGTCCGTCCTCCTGGTCCTATTTTACCATTTCTCCACTGGGCAGAAAGTCGAAGTCTTGCATGGTAGTTAACGACCTTCCAGTTTACGGACCATATACCAGTTTACGGTCCGTATTTTGCACTTTACGACCACTGGGCAGTTTTGCCAACTTTCCACTTTTCACATTTCTCGACTTTTCATTCTAATCATTCTCGTCCATATACGCACATTGCTCATGAAACATTATACACTCGCACTCCTCGCACTCATCACTAGTTCGTTTACTTGCGTACCAACGGGGAATTTTCCGAGGTGCAACACCCTTCCATTCAAGCACGGGCTCTCCCGGGAATTGGAATCGAACCACTTTCATTCGGCAATCGACATTAGCCTAACATGATACCAACCAATCCATACCTATAATTACATCGAAATCTAACATTTCCAGCTCAATTAAATTAGCTTTGGTCTGGCGATCACATATCACAATTACACAATTTTTATACACTTGTCTAGCTATCACGGGATCACCAACCGGAGTAGATACCTCAAAAGGTTTGATTGGCTCAGGTTTCACCCCAATATAACCAGCAACATATGGAGTAGTATAAGAGAAAGTAGAACCCGGATCTATTAATGCATATACATCACGGGAGAATATAGACAATGTACCTGTAATCACATCCGGGGAGGACTCAAGATCCTGCCGTCCGGCTAAAGCATATATACGGGGCTGAGTGGTACCTGAAGTAGATGCTACCCCTCTGCCTCTACCTCGGCCTGTTGACATCTAGGGAGTCTGCCCTACCGGGCGCACTGAGGAAGAACCAGCTGCTGAACCTGTGGGCTGAACCCCACCTCTACCATACCACGAGGGACAATCTCGCATCAAATGCCCAGTCTGTCCACAAACATAACAAGCATCTGTGTCCTGGCGGCATGGCCCTGAGTGTAATTTCCTCCACCGGCTACATCGTGGAACTGGTGGTCTTCCCTGACTATAATCGCCCCCAAACTGAGAACCCAAAGCTCTCGAACTCTGACCCTGTCCTGAAAGAAAAGAGCGATCAAATCTCCTATCCGCGAATCATGGAGGCGCACTAGTCACTGACTGGCCTGAATGTCGGGAATAAGTCTGCCTCGATCCCCCTCTATAGTCGCTACCTGTCCCCATAGATCTGGCCCGCTTGTTTTTCCTTCTATCAATGTCGCGATCACCCCTTTGTGGTTGTTGTCGCCCCTCTAAATTTTGGGCATGAGCTTGTATTCGGGAAATATGCATCCCGTCTTGCAATGAAGACGTCAAACAATCTTTGAACAAATGTGGTCCCAAACCACTCACAAATCTATGCAACTGATCTCCCATGTCGGCCACCATAGTCGAAGCATATCTAGCCAAAGAATTAAATTGCATGCTATACTCCCGGGCACTCATATTTCCTTGTCTCAAATTTGGAAATCTATCCGCTCTAGCTCGGCAGACCTCGGGTGGCAAATAGTGACGGATAAAAGCATGTACAAATTCTTGCCATATAGGTGGAGGCGCATTATCTTGTCTCGATGCTATCCAATTATTATACCACAATACCGCCACATCTCAGAGTCTATACGATGCCAACTCCATGGATTCAGTCTCAGAGGCATGAATAATTTTCAATGTCCTCAACATCTCATCTATGAAACCTTGCGGGTCTTCATCCGGCTTCGACCCGAAAAACTCCGGAGGATTTAAAGTCATAAAGTCACGGGCTCGGGTACTAGCTGACCGATCACTTGGGCCTGCATTCTACCGTTGTGCCTGGGAGGCAACCAACATTAGGTCACTTGTTTACCCGAAGCAACCGGTGGAGGAATTGTAGCTGGAGCTCCTCCTTGTTCTCCCACATTAAGCGGGGTGGAAGAAGTATTTGACAGGGTCTCATTATGTAATTCGCCCTCTTCTACATTCATCGGAGGCTCTCTTTCTACCCTCTTCTTTCCCGCAGTCCTGCCCTTCTAGGCGGCTGTAGCTTTTCCCATTGGCGGCATTCTGAAATCACAACACACTATTAGGGAGGATAAAATCTTATACATGGCTCTATCGCACAATCTCATAAGAAGAAAGATGGTCATTTTCCTAAATGCCCTGTAGCCTCTTGTTTATTGATGTAGCGCGCAACACACCATAAATAAAACTCTACTAGACACGGCTCGTAGAGACTCCCTAGGACCGAACTGCTCTGATACCACTTTTGTCATGACCCAGCAAGGGGTCGCGACGGGTACCGGGGGCTAACCACCGAGCACGGCTCGTTCTGCCGCATATCATACTCATTAGACATTCCTTTATCAAATTCATACTCAATTTATAAGAAACTCATCCCTCATTTAAAACATAAATACTTTTATAGACATAAGCCTTTAGGTTATCAAAATAATATATATATATATATATATATATATATATATATATATATATATATACATAGTAGCAACCTCGTGAGGCCATACAACCCACACTGCGTATCTACGAGACTCTACTGGAGTGCTAGACATAGAGACGGGACAAGACCCCGTCGTGCCCGACATATACAAATGTACACAAAAGAATAATCAAGCACCTCCGGAACAAAGGAGTGCTTTCAATCAGCTAACAGCTCCTACGAGTCTGGATCAAGCTCGCCACCCTGTCTACCTGTGGGTACGAACACAGCATCCAAAGAAAACGGACGTCAGTACGAACATTGTACTGAGTATGTAAGACATGAATGAAATAAATATGGTACAAGGATCATAATCCATAAGAGAAACACATAACCTGCATGAGTGTCATAGGCAAATACATTTCGTACATATATCATATATTACATATCATGGTACATATGTCATCACATCACATATATCATCTAATCATAATCCTCATCGTTAACCCGCGTTCGGGTAACCATCATATGCCGCCCACTAGTGGTGATCATGCCCGGCCCTCTAGGCTCGGTGTAAACATAGCTGCCCGCCTTAGCGGTGACATGCCTGGCCATCCAGGCACGGTGGAATCATATGCAGCCCGCCTTAGCGGTGACATGCCCGGCCATATTGGCGCGGTGGAATCATATCGTCATATAGCCAATCATAACCCATCATTATTACACATCTCATGAACATATCATAACCTTATCATCGCTCGGCATTTTTATACATAACATAAGCATTTATAAACTAGCATTATTAATCCTCTTGTAGACATATCATGACTTAGCATCATTTCACATTTAGCATTAGAAGCATACATTAGGATATGAAGGCAATCATGGCTATGTCGGGGTGACGTAAGGTCGTGAACCCCCGATTATATTATGAACATTTATGAGTATTCTGCCTCACCTTGAAGGAAATAGTGTATAAGGTGAGTGTTAATAATAATGACATCATTATCGTTATAGGATCATCATATCATGAACTCTAGAATCTCTATAGTTTAACTCATCATCATCGTTATCATGCTCGTGTGTAGTTTGGTACATATTCGGACTCATAAGCTCCATCATATTGGAGAATCATGGAAAACTTGAAAGATTCATGCCTTTGAAGGAAGGGATTAGCCTTACATACCTTTGTCATTTAACTAATCTAGCGCTTGCTTGTTCTCCTTCAATGCACACGTTCTACCTTCGAGAGAATTCGTATCGCCATTAGCTAAGAATTATAAGAACATGCTTACTAACGCTAGAGAAAATTGGGTAGCATTTATTTTGTTTATACTACTTTTCCCATGTTCTATATCAGCTCCCAAACGTTCATATCAACATTCACAATATTGCAACCAATAATCATCATTTATCTACATTTATCACAATTCACCATTTCTCTTCAATTTCTCCACAATTATGGTTATAGATCATTATCACGTTTTCTCATATATAATACATATTCCATGGTCTAAATGTCATTTATAACGTATTCACGATCACAACATACCAACATTCATCATTCATCCCAACCACTATTCAACAATGACACTATTCACTTATTTATGACCCATTTTCTATGTCTTTCTACAATTCAAGTGTCTTAGCCTTCCAATACCTTAAGCAACATGGTATGGTCATGAAACTTACCTTAGATGATGGATGAACAAGCCTTGAATGAAAATACTCTTCTAGCACCAAAACCCTACTTCACTTCCTTTGGGTTTTCTTGAGATAGATGAACTTTTACTAAGTTTCACACACTTGTTTTCATGGATTTGAAGTGGTTGATCTTTACTTTCCTTTGATTTTCTTGTGGATGAATGTTAGAGAGAATATTCTAGAGGTTTCTATGTCTGAAATGGTGAAAAATATGATTTTTGGTCGAGTTTGGTCTATTTAAAGTGGTCCAGAAAATTCTGGACCGACACAACATGCGGAAAGCTTTGCTAGACGCAAAGCGTACTTTGCTAAGCTTATGTTGTGTCGCAGACCTTGCAGAATCACAAAATTTCACTGGCACACTTTGCTGCGCAACTGCGTGGCCGCAAAGCGTCTTTGCTGCTCGCAGGTTGCGCCACAAAGTGCGCTAGAATGTGACATTTTGCCAAACTCTCTCCGAAACTTAACTCCGATGATCCGACGAATCTTAAACCTTCCCAAGGCTTACTAAACATGATTTTACTCCCTTATCTACTTAAGATGGACATGTCTATCCCAATGACCTCAAAAATTTATCCTACTTCCCAAGGCTAGGACAATTCGCATTCGGCGAAACTCAACATATGAAAATGCGAGGTGTAACAGTTCTGATTCAGATATAACTACACCAAGCCATTCATCTGTCTAGAAAATCCAAATCTTTCCTGAACAGTTCACCTTGCAATTCTGAAAGCCTAACTTTCTTCTATACTCTTCAATAGAAAGAGGATCTTGAAAAGGTTCCATTAGGCCTATAATAGAATAATACTGTCTCCTCTTTAGTTCAATTAACCTCTCAAAAGATTTCTGAGTGTTAACTGACCTAATATTCCAAAATAAAGCTTTGTCTATCATTGAGAATTATTAATTTTGTTTTTTCTCCTTCTTGTTGAAACTCCTACAGCTGGAATGCTGGTGCTTCTGACATGTTTTTGTTTATTTGTTGCCTGTTTCAATCTCTGCACACTTCTAGGAGATAAATCTGCCTCATGTGCTATATCATCAATGTTCTGAATTAAATCTTCCTCATCTTGGCTATTGAGATCATCTTGGTCTTGTATCTCATCTTGCTTTCCATGATGTGCACTTTCTACTTGTTCCACAGGAAAGTTGGCAGACTTAATACTCTCTGGTGGACTTGTGACTTATTTTCCTTCTTTTCCTTCATTATCCTCCACTTCCTCATCTGATATAGGAGTCTCATCTTGATCAGGATCCTCCTGCAGCACTTCACCTGACTTATCTTCTTCCTCCAAGTTTTTGTGGATTAAGGTGTCACCAGTTTCTTCTAAATCATGTTCCTTCTCTTGTCTAACTGTAGTACTTGAATTCACCTTAGACACCTGTTGAGACAAGATCTCCCTTTTATCATTGAGTTGTTTACCAAAGTTCTTCTCAATCCATGCCTTTGCTGATATCCTCTCCACCTGATTTGATTCATCCATCTGCTTTTCCTTTGATTCTTCCATCTGCTTTTCCTTGACCCTATCATTAGTGTCTACAATTTGCTGCACTGTAACAATCTGATTTGAAGCATCAGACACCTTTGCTTCTACCATCCTTCCATCTGAAGACTTCTTCATATCAGTCAAATCTTTTATATCCTCATCTGTATTCTGCAGTGCTACATATTGATTATTTTGCAGAGTTTGATTCTCCTTCGGTCTCCAAGAATTTTCATCATATTTACCTCTATGAAAGTGCCTGTTATTCCTTTGTTTTCCTTTCTTCTCCTTGAATCCATCATTATCATTAACCTCTGCATGTTGCACCTTATCTTCTGATTCCTTCCCTTTCATTATGTTAGCATTAGGCCCTTTGTAATCCTTACTCTCAGACCTGCTGTTTTTTGCATTCTTTTGATCCTTATTCTTCCTTTGATCTTCCTTACTGTTTTCCTCCTGTTCTTTGTCTGAACTTTGTTCTTCATCCTTGGGATACAATTCTGGATGAATGACATAGCAATCTTGCTCATTATGCCCTTGAAGTTTGCAGTTTTTTCAGTACTTAGGAACATAATCGTAATTGATCTTTATCCATTTGTCCACAATCTCCCCAGTACTCTTCTTTTTCATCTATATATTTATTCTCTTTGGGAATTCTCCAAGCAAGTCTACTTCTACCTTCACTCTCGCACAACTTAGCCTGGTTTTATTGGCTGTGGCCATATCAACTTGTAGGGGCTTCCCAACAGCAGATGCTAGTGAAAAAACTGCTTCTTTCACAAAATAGTTTGGAGGTAATGATGGGAATGATATCCATGCAATTGCAATCTTCGTTTCCTCCTCTGGATCAAACCATGGATCCCATTTGAATGTACGCATGGGATAGGACCAGTTCTTATACATAATGTAAGATGCAGGTTTGGACAATAAGGTCACGTAATCTTCTAAAGAAGAAGCACGTATTAGTACATACCTATTGCTCAAAAAACTGATAATAGACTCTCCTTTCAAACCACACTGCTTTGGAATTAAGGTTCTCAAATCATTCACGTCAGGCCATCCATATGAGAATTTCCCAACGACAGCATATTATAGTTTTTCCTTAATAATCATCTGCTCAATCTCCTCTTCATCCCATACTACCATGGGCTCTCCATGCAAATATGTGATGTTTTTCATGGGTAGTGAAGGACTATACGTAGTAGTAGAAGTAGTAGGATTAAGGGGTGTTGCATAAGTTTGGTTCGATAAAAGGTGAATAGGTTGCATAGGTGCTGTTGTATTAGTTTGGACAGCCAAAATAGGCGGCTGTCCAGTGGCCGGAGAGGCCATTATCGCCGTGAAAAGGTTGGATACTATTAGGGTTTCGGCTAGGTTTAGGGTTTCGGCTTAGGAGAAGGTCTACACAACAATCCTTCCGCTATTCGTTATTTGTTCTTACCTAACCTTAGCTTAGCTATTTTCCCAAATAAACTAAAGTTTATGCGTTAGCTAATGTTTGCAACCACTAACTATATGATGAAAATGAAGAACAAATAAAACCTAACAATCCATTATGCGTATATCTTTTACGATCCCCAATCACAACACACCCATCCTTAGGTTCAGAATCTTAGTAAAGATGTTTAGCTACTCATAGCAACAAGAAAACAATAAAAGATTGAAGATTGCATAATTGAATTTTGTATTGAACTTACGAATACAACTTGAAAGTAATGAATGTAATTGTCTAGAAAGTCTTCAAAAGCAATAACAACTCAAAAGTAATTACTACCAGTCTAAAACTCTAGAAGTCTGAAAAATAAAACCTAAACAGGTATTTATACAAGTCAAACTCGGAATAATCAATCCCAGTCCTGTTCTAGCTCGGCTTGCACTTCGATGGGTCGTGGTTGCACTTAGACGGTCATCGACATGTTCGACGACCATAATGACGATCTGAGTATTCTTTTTCACTCTGCAAGAACTCTACCACCAAAGCACTTTTCGACGGACCGTCGATCATGTTGACGGTGCAAGTCGACGATCTGATGATTTGTCACTTTGCACGAACTTATCGATGAGGCAAATCGACGGACCATCCAACTAGACGGACCGTTGAGAATTTTGACGGTCCATCCTTATGCTTATCAGAATAGATTGCTTACTTTCGTTGTTAATTCGTTCTCCTAGCATTCTAACTTCGAAATGCCAGCACAACACACAAACCACATCAAACTAACACAAACTTGCTCGAAAATAAGTAAAACTTAGAGTTAAAAAGCATTAGATGTGCTAAATCCCAGCATATCAATTGTAGGACAAAAATGGTTCGTTTCCAATTTCTGGGAGAACCTGTTTTAGAGCGGAAGGGTAATATAGCGTCTCCGAGAGGTAGGTTTATTTCCTAACTTAAGGTGAGTAAGATGATCGCTAAAGGTTGAATTTATCTTCTAGTCTGGGTTCAATACCGAAGTAAAACCCCCAACTCTTCAGTCTATTCCAGTAGATAATGAGTTTCTGGATGTATTCCCGGATGAACTTATAGGTCTTCAACCAGAACGGGAGATTGATTTTGTCATTGATGTGTTACTAGATACTAAACCAATATATATTCCTCCTTATAGAACGGCTCCTGCAGAATTGAAGGAGCAACAAAAGGATTTGCTCGAGAAAGGCTTTATTAGGCCTAGGTCGTCGCTGTGGGGAGCACCCGTGTTATTGTAAGAAATAACGATGGCTCCTTGCGAATGTGTATTAATTACAGACAGCTGAATAAGGTGACGATCAAGAACAAATTTCCGCTCCCACGAATTGATGATTTATTTAATCAACTGCAAGGTGATAAATGGTTTTCGAAGCTAGATCTGAGATCAGGATACCACCAGATGAGAGTTAGAGAGTAGGACATTCTGAAGACGGCCTTCAGGACCAGGTATGGCATTTCGAATTTCGGGTAATGTCATTCGGGTTAACTAATGTGCCGGCGGTATTCATGGATTTGATGGATAGTGTGTTCAGGGATTTTCTAAATTCATTTGTGATTGTGTTTATCGATGATATCCTGGTATATTCTCAATCTGAAGCAGAGCATGCAGATCATTTACGTGTTGTCCTTAGAGTTCTTCAGGCTCGGGAGCTTTAAGAAAATTTCTCAAAATGTGAGTTCTGGTTGAATTCTGTGATCTTTCTAGGGTATATTATTTCAGCTGAAGGTATTCGGGTAGATGCCCAGAAGATTGAAGCTGTGAAGACTTGGCCAAGGCCTACAAAACCTACTGAATTTTAGAGTTTTCTGGGTCTGGCCGGTTATTACAGAAGATTTGTAGAAGGATTTTCTTCTATTTCTGCAGCACTGACGAAGCTAACTCAGAAATCAGCTAAATTTCAGTAGATGGATGCTTATGAGCACAGTTTTCAGGAGTTGAAGAACAGATTGACCTCAGCCCCAGTTCTGACACTTCCAGAAGGATCGGAAGGCTATGTTACCTATTGTGATGCCTCAGGCATTGGGCTAGGTTGTGTGTTGATGTAGCACGGCAAAGTCATTGCTTATGCTTCAAGACAGTTGCGGAAACATGAGCAGAATTATCCAACCCATGATCTAGAGTTAGCTGAGGTAATTCATGCATTGAAGATTTGGAGACATTATTTGTATGGCGTTCATGTCGATATTTATACAGACCACAAGGGTCTTCAATATATTTTCAAGCAGAAAGAGTTGAATTTACGGCAAAGACGATGGTTGGAGCTATTGAAAGATTATGATGTTAGCATCCTATATCATCCAGGGAAAGCGAACATCATAAACAATGCCCTTGGCCGTAGATCCATGGGTAGCCTATATGATATTCAGCAAGAGAAAAGAGAGTTAGCTCCAGAGCTTTAACAGCTAGCTAGCCTAGGAGTTCGATTAATGGACACAGGCAAGACAAGAGTTACTATTCAGGGCTCAGCCGTTTCATCATTAGTAGTTGTGGTGAAAGAACGCCAGTATGAGGATTGTTACACCTCGTATCTTCGAAGAAGCACTCATCAAATTTGAAACGTAAGTACACTGCGTTATGGTTAAGTAAAACCACTTTGGAATATAAGGAGCAAGCATTATTAAGTATATTTAATGAGTGAAGGATGTATATAAGGTATACCAGATGTTTTTATAAGGAAATGAGCGGAAGAAATGGAGTAGTACGACTTTGGAGAAATGATGGGTAAAGTTTCGTGTGAAAATTTTTGTTCAACTTGAGGGACGAATATCTCTTAGGATATGAAGTGTTTTGAAGTGAACCAAAAGCCTAAAATTAAGTTCGTTTAGTCTACTTTCCAACGCAACCAACTGATTATCGATAGGACATCGGAGTAGAGAATTATGGACATTACAAGTTCAGCTGATAGAGCAGAAACGCGTGCTACAGTACTGCTACAGTACTGCTACAGTACTGCTACAGTGACCCCCGAATTTGTCCCTCTATATAAAGGGCAAAACCCCTTTTTTTCACCAGATTTTCCCCCAAAAACTCAGAAAAACAGTTGAGGGTGTTAGAATATCAAGAATTGAGTGATTTTCAAGTGGCGGAGTATTAGTTTAGGTGCGGATAGGGCACAGTGGTGATTGTGGTATCGTTTGGCGGTGGATTTTGGTTTGGCTTCTAGGAGAACGCTGAAGATATTTTTGTTTTAGTAAGAAAAGGTATGAATCTCTCCCTATTGATATTGCTCTAGGTTTACTTACAGAAATAGAGCGATTAAATGGTAGTATAATGAAGTAGTTGGTTGAAAAATCAGATAGGCATCATATGGGATGTCTTATGGAGTACTTTGACATTGATGGTAACTTTGTTGATGATAGTATTATGGTTGTTGTTGTTAGTTGTTGGTATTGTGATTTCGGGCTAGGGATATAAACAGGGGAGATGTTGCCGAAATTTTCGCAAATTCTAGAAAGAGTTAATCTAAAGGCTTAAGATAAGCACTTGATAGCGAGCCTAACAATAGTATGAATTCCCTTGATTGTAGATTGCGAGTTCGAGAAGTAGAAGTTGGGCGAATAGATAAGCTTCAAGGTATGTAAAGTTATCCCTTCCTTCTTTTTGGCATGAATTACATAAAATGAGCGAACGACGAACATATATGACTCCAATGAACTCTAGTTCTCAGTAGTGCTTGACATGACAGTTGTCTTTGATTCTCAAGTGTTGATTCATTCTATTTATTCTCTCGAATTCTAAATGACGATTCAGTTTGTACATAATTGCTCCTAATATTCTATTTGTGCACATTGTTAATTCCTCACTTCACTGAGTCCCTCACTAGAGGGTCGGGTACGTATTCGTGAACATTGTTATTGCATCACTTCACCGAGTCCCTCACTAGAGGGCCGAGTATGTATTCATGCACAGTTTCATTGCATTGTTCACCGAGTCCCTCACTAGAGGGCCGGGTATGTATTATATTTCACTGCGTTCCTTACTAAAGGGCCGGGTATGGTATATATTTATATAATCGAGTCCCTTACTAAAGGGTAGGGTATGGTATATATTTACATAACCGAGTCCTTTACTAAAGGGTAGGGTATGGTATATATTTACATAACCGAGTCCTTTACTAAAGGGCCTGGTACGGTATACAGAGTATAAATATGCATGACTCGCCACATAAGGTACGGATGCATTGGTATCCCTTGATTATCATACTTACCTCATGTCATCTTTTCATTCAGTCATGACCTTCACTACTGTGTTTCATGTTTTACATATTCAGCACATTGTCCGTACTGACCCCCTTTCTTCGGGGGCTGTGTTTCATGCCCGCAGGTACAGACACTCAGTTTGGTGATCCTTTAACCTAGGGCTTCTGTTCAGCTGCTTGGAGAGCTCTATTGTTCCGGAGCTTGAGTCATTTTGGTACAGATCTTGTTGACATAGACTTATGCTTATTCAGGGGTACATTGATGTGGCATAGATGCCTATAATGACATAAATGTGTTGTTGTCCAAATGGGACTAGTTGACGAATGAATGGAAATGCATGTATAATTATGTGGCTCACCTAGATGTAGGCATAAGTGTAAGCTAAGGGGTGCCCGGGTGGGCTAGCACCGGATGCTCGTCGCGGCCCCCTTGTCGGGTCGTGACAATATGTCACTGTCATACTCTTAGAGGTCTGTAGACATGTGGGTTGTATATATGGTTTGGTCAGCTATATCGACATAGTTCATTTTGGATATCCTCGTATATAGTAGTGGCCTTGTCGGCTTGCATATTTTGTTATTTTTTGGTTAGCTGTGACTCATCAGGAGACAGGTTCACTCTGTTATATGACACTATGAGTCAACAGCATTCTTTTTACAAATTTCCATATCGTCCTTAGTTTCAGTCTGATTATATCTAGTCATGGCCCCTCGGTTTGGGTCGTGACAAAAGTGGTATCAGAGCAGTTCATCCTCGGAGTTTCTACAGACCGTGTCTAGTAGAGTCTTGTTTGTCGGTGTGTTTTGCACCACATCTATAAACAGGAAGCTACAAGACATTTAAGATGTCATCTTTCTTTCTGATCATAAATCGTGCAGTGGAGCCAATGATAGGAAAGCTGGTTCTTGGTATGATTTTTGTAAAATTGCAGGATTGTATTGGAGAAGAGGACAAGTTCAGTTAATGAGAGCGTATGTGAGGCTCCGAAGGGGGACATGAGACCCTAATCACCCATCCACTCCGGATCGAGGATGTCAAGTGGTATAAGAAAGAGCATTAGCTATTCCATTGAGACGGACCCATCAGAGGATGTGGCTCCAGTAGGAGGAGACCCGACTGAGAAATCATATGACAAAGACCCGTTTAAGGATTCACGAGACTCCTGTGGACGAAGACATAATTGAGAAAGTACAGAGTTTGGCACATCCAGATTTTCCCAACGTTTCAGCATTATGTTAGGCCAGACTAGTAGACGGTGGGAAGACAAGGATGAAGAGCACACTTCACTCTATAGCCCACCAGATCAGGCTAAGGACCGATCGGCTACAGGTATATAAGTCTTTTATGGAAAGTTCCTATGTGTGTGCATTTACTATAGATTATTACTTAATAGTGAGGAGCGGAAATCCTTAAGGGACCAATAACCAAAGTATTTATAAGTAACTGCGATTAAAATGCTTTCGCCACCATTGGGAATCTTGAAAGTTAGGATGAAAAATAGTCATACATGCAGATTGAAGGTGATTATTGAGGATTTCAAAGGCCAAAATAGCATTTGCTTAGTCGGAAGAGTAAGAGATCCTTTTTAATCCGGAGGGAGATGCATTACGAGAATTTATTAGGACCTGTTAGAACTTTAACTTGTTCTAGGTCATGCGATAAAGGTCACACAGTAAGGGGGATGTGATCATACCAGCACTAACGCACCGGATCCCATTAGCACCTCAAGGTTAAGCGTTCTAGGGTGAGAGTAATACTAGAATGGGTGACCCCCTGGGAAGTATATTAAGAGTCCTACAAATTCAGATATAAGAGACAGATGAGAATCTAGAGTAGCCTAAGGGAAATTGGAGTATGCAGAGTGGTTGGAAACCCCGAAAGATCGCGAAGGATGAGGAGGACTAGACCGGCAAAGAGAAAGAAGGTGCATCACTGCACAAGAATTAGGATGATTTCGAATAGTATTTGGAAGTACCTTGCAAGCGAGGTGTTAGTAAACATATATATGGATATGTGTGACATCCCATATGTGGCTACGCCAACCGGTATGTGTGTCCCAGCAATCGACGTTGCTATATACTGAAGGCATTAATCGAACAGGGTAGTGAAGTTCAAGTGACAAATGTTACAAGGTAAGTTGATGTTATTTTCACTACAAGTTAGAGTTGGAAAGCCTTAATGCGATAATATCAGGGAAAGGAAGAAAGTGAATATATAGAAAGTAAAGGGATTAGAAGGTCTTGAGAAAAGGCAAAAAAAAAAGTGTAAGAAACGAGGGTGAGTGAAGCTTCCAAGAGGGACGACGGGTAAGGCAAGGGACCATTAGGATAAAATTCGAAGGTAGGTGTTATGTCCCGTGTTTTCGTATAATTGGAAATCGAGAAAATAATTACGACTTGTGTGTTATAAGGACATAATTTGATTTTAGTGAATATGACTATGTTGGTTATGGAATTATTAATGTTAAGACCTCGGGGAAGGCCGAGAATAAATTTGGAATTTCGGAAATTAGTTTCGGGAATTACAAAACGGGACGTTTTATGAATTGGGCCAAGAAAAATTCAACACAAAAATTGGGCCCAAAGAGGTGAAGTGGCCGGCCATGACATAGTCTAAGCCCACTTTAAATGGTCATGTGATTATCACATGACCTATATTGTGGATATATATCAATTAATACTTAGTAATTATCAAGATCAAAGAACAAAAAGCAAAGAACACCAAAGAAAGAAGGGTTCGGCCGTAGCTAGAGAGAAAAAGAAAGAAAAATTTCCAAGCTTGATTGTTGATCCAAAAATCCTAGTTTCTACATAGTTGTGAAGTGCTCAAGACCCTCTTCAACGGGGTATAATTAGTTTGGCGCAAGAACTACGTTTACAACAAGTCGGGTTTTCAAGAAAAGGTAAGAATTTTGCCCATTTAATGTTATAGAATTGTAATGAATGTGTTAAGGATTGAGAATAGACGGGAATCCCGTAACTTTGATGTATATAGAAAGTCGTGTGTGTGTGTGTATATGGTGTGTTGGCCGTGAGTTATATGTAGTGCAAAGGCATGGGAATTTTATCTTGTTTAGTTGGTTTGTGGCGTCGTTATAACATTTATGTCGTAAATAATTGATTGATGAATTAAATTGGCGTTGGAAAATGATTTTGGACGTTATCGGAAAGTGTATACCTTTGGTATAATTGTGTATATCATTGTATATTTAGGGTGCTAAATACTTTAAATATGAGTTATAGTTGATGTTAATGAATTCGGAATGAAACGACGCAAGTTAGAACCTTCGTTATAAGTTTTGATGTACTTGAAGGAATTAGGGAAAGTAATGAATTTTGGACGATTTTGTATATAGTTTGGAATATGTTTGGGATGTGTTTGAATAATCGCGAATGAGTAAATGAATATAATGATGTGGATATAGATTTGGAGTTTTGGAAGTTTGAATGAAAAGTTGCCAACTTAGGTAATAAGGTAGGACTTTGAAGGTAGAGTGGTTTGATTGTGATTTGTGTTGTTTGTTGATGTGTGGGCTGCTATTGTTGTTGTATTTTGAGCCGAGCTAAGTCTCGGGGATGTTAGATTTATAGGGGAAGTGCTGCCGAAATTTCGGTAGGCAAAAATTAAGTTAATGGCATTTTTCAGCCTAAGAATCTCAATTGGTAACTTTGACCATTTGCAGATTTTAGACGGAACGGGACTTGACTTTTGGGAGAGCATACGACGTCTGTAAGGTATGTAAAGCTTCACACTCCTTCGTTTGGCATATCTTAGTATGATAGGCGAATATGAGAACTTCCGGAGCATTTCTGCTCCTCGAAACCCGATCCACAGAAAGGTTACTATTCATTCAATTCAATTGAAGCCTAAGGGCTCTATTTTGGCTAGAATGCCACCACTCGTCCGAAACCTATCGAAATGTGGTCGGGTAACTTAGAAATGATTATGTATGACCCTTTGGCCTATAAATGCTCGGAAAATATGTTCGCCACCTCAATTTGGCTCGAGGTGGGCCCGCTACCCCGAAACGCCCTAATTGTCTTATTGGGCTATCTTTGTGAATAAAGTTTGACATGCTACTTTCGAGTTTGGAACTTCCTCCTACGGGATATGTTTTGAATATTACGATGCGCTAAGTTACGTTTTGAGCTATACGTACTATTTTGGAAACGTTTTGTGAAATGAAACCTTATATCGACTAAGTATTCGATTACTTTGTATTATGAAATGACTTACGGGATTACTCTGTTTTGAGAGGCTATTTTGAAGTATGATTTGCATTTGTTTGCTCACGACTCCGCTCGTGCCTTATTATGACTTCGTTCACCGGTTCCCGGGCTGGATTTTGATTCGTGCGCCTTATGATAATTCGGCCGTATGCTGTGTTACGGTTCCCGAGGCTTCGCCATAGGGCCGGGTTCCGTTTGGAGTTATGCTGTGATATGGCTCGTGATGCGATACGCTCACCTATGATTATGCTTGTGTTCGGGGATGTACGGAGATTTGAAACCTTCTGGTGTTATGCTGTGTGTGGCGCCAGCGTCGGAGTGGCGACCACGTTCCTAAGCGTTTGCATGATTTCATTTGCATTATGTATACGTATATGATTTCGATATAGATTTTGACCTACCCATTTGTACTCCACTTTGACATTTGATTTGCTATCGATTTTGATCCATATTTCTGTACTCCGTGCTTTACATACTCAGTACATATTTCGTACTGACCCCCTTTCTTCGGGGGCTGCGTTTTATGCCCGCAGGTGCAGATATCGGTGATCCTCCGCAGTAGGCTTCACTTCTTGCTATTCCGGAGTACTCCTATTTGATCCGGAGTCCACTTTTGGTACAGACTCTTTTTGCTTTGTATATATTCGGTATATTTGACTATTTGGGTACGGCGGGGCCCTGTCTCGCCATATGTCTTTGTTTTGAGTTCGTAGAGGCCTGTAGTCATATATGTGGGGTGAGGGTCCTATGTATGTTTGTCTGATTTTGTTTTCTGGTCTTAAAGCGGTCCGTTTGTTATGATGGCCCTTATGCTTATGTTTGCACTTTTGGCCGGCGATGTCTACTCCGCCGCTTCGTTTGTATTTGATATGATATTTTGATTTGGCACGACCGCTTAAGACATATTTTGATATAAATTATGTTCGATATGATTTCGAAAAATTATGAAATAAGTTTGGATTTGAAAATGAATGTGCGATTCGGTCTGGGTACCCAGGTAGGGTGCCAGTCGCGGCCCACGGGGCTGGGTCGTGACAGTAGGCATGCGAAAGGGATAAAGTATGGTAGTGTGAAACAAAAGATGAATGTGTGGGGTTAGAAAACAGACTTGGATAAGTGGGACTAAAGGATAGTAATCACAAACAGGGATGTGAAGTAAGAGAGAGAATGATCAGGCCTTGCAACGATACTAAGAGATTTCCAGCTCTCGAGAGGTGTATAAAGGGATAAATGTGTTGTCATACTGACACGGTTGCCTCAGAAACGGAGAAGCTTCCTTAGAAGATGATTTAAGAATAGAACGGATTTACACATTTAAAGGAATATTTCACGAAATTCAGGGTCAATACTATAAAATAACAAGTGGAGAAGGGCGCTTGGGGAGGAAGGAACTCAAGGAAGGTTTGAGGATGAAAGCAGGAAAGGTACACTAATGGGCTGGAGGAGAGGATACAAGAAGAAGGGAAGAAAAGGAAAATTGAGCAATCATCAAGGACAAGCGAGAGGATAATGAACTAACAAAGCTAACTGGGAGGTAGTACATCAATGACATGGGATGAGGATAAGGAATACCGAGATTCGATTATAAAGGAAATAGAAGGATGTATGGGAAATATTTATGAGTATGGACTACCCTTGGTGGCAGGAAGGAGAAGAAAGAAGAGAGTATATTTGCAATGATTTCACGACACGAACAAGAAGTGGCAGAACACTGGATAAACTACAACGCATAGGTGGGACACAAATAATTAGCCAGGGAAAATTTTGGATAAGTGAGCTAAGTGAATAAAATGATTGATAGTGGAAGTGGAAGAGTGTAGCATATTAACTCTCAATGATATATTGTAGACGTAAAGTGAGACCGGAAAATCAGAGTAAGAAGAATGTCAGTGATAGTAGTTGTGGAGGAAGATGAGGGATAAAACGAGCAAAGTGTGACCAAACGTTCCGTAAAATGTTTTGATGGATTCCAATGTTCCCATTAACCCGTTAATTCGGTAAATGTTCAGTCATAGAAGGTAGAAGTAGAAAGGCCTTAAAGAAGGCAGCGAGAGTGTATCTATAATGCATAAGCGCTTCGTTCAAATGCAAAGCCCTCGATTAGCAGAAAGGAAAATAAGTCAAGCTATACGATGAGAGCATTCCGGTATTACAAGAGACCAAAAGAGTGGGAGGATCTTTAGGGTAGGCCGATGACTACTGATACTCAGGAGTTACTAATGTATACGAACACCCTTAAAAAAGGGGGAAAGAGTAGATCTAGTCCTGAAATGAGGTATGGCATTGTTAAAATTCCAAGGAAAGAAAGATGTTAGCTTAAAGAGGCCAAGATTTTAGATGTAGTGGCATACCAAGAATGCATTGAGAGGGAGCAGGAACGAATTAAAGATAAGCATACCACAAAGCAGGTATGAAAAGGAATTAAAATGGATCAAGAAAATACTTCATGCGGACGTGAGATATGATATTTCTAGACCAGGGAAATTTGTGCCGCACCTAAATAGGCAACGACGTATCCTAAAGAGTAATAAAGAGAGTGAGAAAGCTCTGCAAACTAACTACAAAGAGAATGTCGAAACTAACTACAAAGAGAATGTCAAAATGGATGATGAGTACAAAGGACACTTTGGGTTACAATAGAAGAAAATCTTTATATTAAAGGAAAAATATGAGAATCTTAATAAAGGGAGTAACGACAAGCGGTGTGGCGATCTCTAAAGAGAGGAAGAATGATGTGGGTGCAAATACAAAGGCAGCAACATCACCAGAAATTAGAAAGTATATCACGGGTCACTAACCATACTGAGCATAAGGGTATGTATTATAGAATTATATGAACCATCAGTGTAAGGTTATGCCCCGCAGATGGGAATGGACATACCGGAAAGCCAACAAGGAATGACAGCTAACTAAGTGATCACTGGAATGAGGAAATCAAGGGTAAGTATACAATACCGATGTTGGAAAAAAAAGTTGTGTCAAAGTGAGAATTGCCCTAACTTTATAATCATAAGTTATATTGCAAGATTTGAGGCAAAGGAATTAAAGGGAGAGTTTTGACAAGAACTCGAAGATATTGTGAGCTATAGACCAGTTTGAACTATGATTATTGGTTCATCGAAATAAATAATCCTGCTACGAGGAATAATAGAGATGGTGATGGAACATTAGGAATGTACGTATTTAAGAAATTGTATTGAGGATATGGTTATAACTTATCATGGAAAGGAATTAAGACAGATGGTTGAAGAAACGTAATCGTTATGAGTAAGGATTTTTCAGTAGCAGAGTAATGCTGAACAAGCAACGGGACATTAGTATAAGAAAATCTATGACGAATCGAAAAGCTTGGCTGACCAATTACGAGGGGATAATCTAGCACGTATCTAAGCTCAACAAGTACAAGTAGGGATAGCCAAGAAAGCATCGGAGGAGTCAACAAAAGAAAGTGTTGTATTCGAGCAAGGGAGTTATCTGTTAATAAAGAAATGAGGAACGAAGAGGAAGGACGCTCGCTGGATGGTGAGTAGCCATGGCATGGCCAGTTAAACCGCAGGAATGAAGAAAGAATGAGAACAGAATACTAGTTGACTTGTGATTATATACATAAGGATTGAAGACTGTACGACTCACAAATAAATTTGATAAAGAGCTAAGAAAGAACAGGACGAAACTGACCAAATTATAGTATAAGTATACGGTAATTGAACAAAAAATTCAATGCGGACATTGAGGATCGGCGCACTACAACATTCGAGGACGAATGTTTTTAAGGGGGGAGGATGTTACACCCCGTATCTTTAAAGAAGCACTTATCAAATTTGAAACATATGTACGTTGAATTATGCTTAAGTAAAATCACTTTGGAATATAAGGAGCAAGCATTATTAAGTATATTTAATGAGTGAAGGATGTATATGAGGTATACCGGAAGGTTGTATAAGGAAATGAGTGGAAGAAATGGAGTAGTACGACTTTGGCGAAAGGATGGGTAAAGTTTCGTGTGAAAATTTTTGT
Source organism: Lycium barbarum (assembly GCF_019175385.1). Taxonomy (NCBI): domain Eukaryota; kingdom Viridiplantae; phylum Streptophyta; class Magnoliopsida; order Solanales; family Solanaceae; genus Lycium; species Lycium barbarum. The sequence continues at coordinate 45,792,567 of NC_083340.1, forward strand.
CTGAATTGAGGGACAAATATCTATTAGCATATGAAGTGTTTTGAAGTGAAACAAAAGCCTAAAATGAAGTTTGTTGAGTCTAGTTTTTAATGCAACAAACCGCTCATCGATAGGACATCGGCGTAGATAATTATGGATGTTACAAATTTGGCTGACAGAGAAACAACGCGTGCTACAGCAACTACTACAGTAACCGACTTGCTACACTAAATGCTACAGTGACCCCCCGAATTTGACCCCCTATATAAAGGGTAAAACCCCTTTTGTTTCACCAGATTTTCCCCCAAAAACTCAGAAAAACAGTTGAGGGTGTGAGAATATCAAGAATTGAGTGATTTTCAAGAGGCGGAGTATTAGTTTAGGTGCACATAGCACGCAGTGGTGATTGCGGTATCGTTTGGCGGTGGATTTTGGTTTGGATTCAAGGCGAACACCAAAGATATTGTTGTTTTAGTAAGAAAAGGTATGAATCTCTCCCTATTGATATTGCTCTAGGTTTACTTACGGAAATAGAGCGATTAAATAGTAGTATAATGAAGTAGTTGTTTGAAAAATCGGATAGGCATCATATGGGATGTCGTATGGAGTATTTGGGCATTGATGGTAACTTTGTTGATGAGATTACTGTGGTTGTTGTTGTTAGTTGTTGGTATTGTGATTTCGGACTAAGGATATAAACAGGGGAGATGCTGCCGAAAGTTTGGCAGATTCTAGAAAGAGTTAATCTAAAAGCTTAAGATAAGCACTTCATAGCGAGCCTAACAATAGTATGAATTCCTTTGATTGTAGATTGCGAGTTCGAGAAATAGAAGTTGAGCGAATAGATAAGCTTCAAGGTATGTAAAGTTATCCCTTCCTTCTTTTTGGCATGAATTACATAAAATGAGTGAACGATGAACATACATGACTCTATTTAACTCTAGTTCTCAGTAGTGCTTGACATGATAGTTGTCTTTGATTCTCAAGTGGTTGTTCATTCTGTTTATTCTCTCGAATTCTAAATGATGATTCAGTTTGTACATAATTGCTCCTAATATTCTATTCGTGCACATTGTTATTGCATCACTTCACTGAGTCCCTCACTAGAGGGCCGGGTACGTATTCGTGCACATTGTTATTGCGTCACTTCACCCAGTCCCTCACTAGAGGACCGGGTACGTATTCACGCACAGTTTCACTGCATTGTTCACGGAGTCCCTCACTAGAGGGTCGGGTATGTATATTATATTTCACTGAGTCCCTCACTAGAGGGCCGAATACGTATTATATTTCACCGAGTCCCTTACTAAAGGGTCGGGTTATTACATCTCAGAAAAATTTTATGTCGCTGCACAGTAAATAGACTAACGCGGGATAATATTTATACGACGTCCCTACAAGTAAGAAGGGGTAACTGACGATGCTAATTAAGATTTCAAAGATATTTGAGGCAAGAGAAGAAAGTCCGTTGAAGAATGTAAAGTATCAGTCGTGTTTGGAAAGGGGTCTGCAGAGTACCGAGCTAATGTTGATTTAATGAGGTCCTGAGGGAAAGTTGTAACGCTCCTTAGGTTGTTAATGAAGTGTTAAACAAGTGTTAAGAAGGTTCCGTAAGTATCGGAGACCAAACAAGTCGACGAGGACAAGTTTCGGGAAGTTGGTGGATTGTACGGTCCTTTATACAGACCGCATAAAAGATACGGCCCATATATATGACCATATAACTTGTCCAGAAGAGGAGTCTCCACTGGAAGCATTATACGGTCGCACATACGGACCGTATAAGTTATACGGACAGGATATGTGTCTGTATAATACGGTCGGGGCAGCTTTTTAAGTTTATACAAGGGACCCAAATTCATTTGTTTCATTTCCCATCTTCTCTCCAATACTCTCCACACCTCTAGAACTTTCCACACTCCTTATTTACAAGAATCTAAGGTAAATCAAAGATCAACTTCATCAAACCAAGGGAATCAAGAACATGAATGCTCACTAGGGTTTGTACAAGTCAAGAAATCTCCTTGGATTGAAGCTAGGGTTTCTCTCAAGTGATATATTTTCATCCAAAGGCCACACTCATACTATCAAAGGTAGGTTTTATGATCATTGCATGTTATTTAGAATATTGAGGGGTTGAAAGACTTGGATTATGGAAGAAAATAGAATATGGAGCTCAAATGTGAAAATAATGGTATTCTTGAATGGTAGTTGACATGACTCCTGGTTCTTGATGTATTATAAGTAAAATCTTGTTGTAAACGATACAAATGACGTTAAGGAGGTATAATATGAGAATGAATACGATGTTGTGTGATAATTTTGGTTATGAATGATTTGAATTAGAATTTGGAGAATTGAGTAATATATGGTTGATGAAGATTCTTGATTATGATATGATGAATGTTGTTATGGATGTTTGGGGAGTTGTTATATCACATGGAGGAAGTGGTAGAAACAAAGGAGACGCTGCCCAACCGTCGTTAGCTTTAGCTTAAACTTAAGTATGTTCCAATTATCTAACTTTAGTACGAATTCCCTTGAAGGTAGAATCGTGAACATCGGGGGAAGCGTCGGATTGGTAGTGTTAGATGAGACATAAAGGTATGTAAGGCTAGTCCTTTCTTTTCTAAGGCATTATTCTTATGACGTGATTTTCCCTATATCTCCATGACTTTCTTACCTTCCAGAAACTACAAGTCTATGTTATAAAGAGCTTCTTATGAGTTAAAGATGAGATATGTTCAATGATAGTGATGATGATAATGATGTTCTCATGAGAGTGATAATCCTATTGTTATGATTTCGTTGATGTTGCTCCTTGTTTTTGTCTCACCTCATGATATTAGTTCTTCCAAGGTGAGGCATAGCGATAATGATTGTTCCATAACATAATCAGAGGTTCCCGACCTTACGTGACTCCGATAGATCGATAGCTTTTATTTGAGCTCCCATGCATGCATTGGCTTATGTATAGGTAAGATTACACCGCGCCTATATGGCCGGGCAGCACCGCTAAGGCGGGCGGCTTATAGATGATTACATCGTGTCTATATGGCACGAGCAGCACCACTATGGGCGGCATGAGATGACTATCCCGGACGTGAGATACTTGGACACGGGCTATAATGACATATGGTTCAGACGGTTTATGTATGTATGTATGATATGATTAAAAAGGTGAAAGTGAGCATGCATGATTCCGCCTCAAGAGGCAAGCAGTTCAATTATATTTTCTTCTTATGCTTTCTATGTTTCATTGTTGTGTTACCATACATGCCTTACATACTCAGTACATTTTTCATACTTACGTCCTTTGTTTTTGGACGTTGTGTTCATGCCCACAGATAGAGAGGGAGGCGGCCCAGATTTCTAGGAGCTACATAGGAGATTTACGTTAGCACTCCCCTATTCCGGAGGTGCCATCTTGATGCATTATTTTGTGTATATATTTGGGCACGACAGGGTCTTGTCCCATTCCTATGTCTCAGTACTCTAGTAGAGGCTCGTAGATACGGATGTGTGGTTAGTTGTTGCCTTATGGGTATACCATTGTACATTTTTGTATATATATATATATGTATGTGTTGCCTCCAAGACTATGGACTTAAGGTGAGGTATGATGATTAGTATAATGAACGGTGCTCGGTAGTCAGCTCCGGGTACCCGTCATGGCCTCCTAGCTTAGTTGTGACACGGGTATGGTATATATTTATATAATCGAGTCCCGTACTAAAGGGCCGAGTACGGTATATATTTACATAACCGAGTCCCTTACTAAAGGGCCGGGTACGATATATATTTATATAACTGAGTCCCATAATGGGCCGGGTACGGTATACAGAGTATATATATGCATGACTCACCACATAAGGTACAAATGCATTGGTATCCCTTGATTATCATACTTACCTCATGTCATTTTTTCATTCAGTCATGACCTTCACTACTGTGTTTCATGCTTTACATATTTAGTACATTTTCCGTACTGACCCCCTTTTTTCGGGGGTTGCGTTTCATGCCCGCAGGTACAGACACTCAGTTTGGTGATCCTCCAGCCTAGGGCTTCTGTTCAGCTTCTTAGAGAGCTCCATGGTTCTGAAGCTTGAGTCATTTTGGTACAGATATTGTTGACATAGACTCATGCATATTCAGGGGTACGGCGGGGCACTGGCCCGTCATATGTCACTGTCATACTCTTAGAGGTCTATAGACATATGTGGGTTGTATATATGGTTTGGTCAGCTATATCGACGTATTTCATTTTGGATATCCTCATATATAGTGGCAGCCTTGTCGGCTTGCATAATCTACTATGTTGAGAATCCCCCGTGGGCAAAGATCCGAGGTCTCATCTGTCTGTTGGGCAAAGATCCGGGACGAGTGGCACTTAGACTTCGCGAGTCACTTTAGGTTGTGCTACCAAGATGTCGATATTTTCGTCCGGAGTACATGTGTACACAGCATTTGCATGGCATTGCATTGCATCCATACATTATTGCATTGCATTGCATCATGGTTTACATTGAGATGTTTTGGTGTTGTACTTGTGATGTTGGATTCGGACTTGATATATTTGAGACTTGGCACATTTGGGATTAGATGCTCTACTTAGGCGATGACGTGTATTTAACTTCGATTATGTTCGACTTATACTTGTTGGATTATCTGCCTATCTTGCTTTATTATCTGCATTATGTTAGTTATGCTTAGTCGGCCGATGATGACTACCAGTACTGTTGTATTGCACTGACCTGCACTTGCTACATTCCTTTATGAATGCAGAGTATCAGGTTGGGTCTGCTTCCATCTCACGTGGCTAATCGTCATCATCAGTATTGCTGCGAGTTTCCAAGGTGAGCACGAGCGTTCGCTTCCTTAAAGACTCTTCCTATTTTATGTCTTACTATTCCTATTCAGAGACATAGACAGATTTATGTATTATTACTCCAGACTTGTACATTTTCATTAGATGCTCTTGTATGACTTAGACTAGACCCTGGGGGTATTTTCCTTATTCCGCACTATTTCTATTATATATAATTGTGAGACTTACGTAATTATTCTTTTCCGCTTGCTTGATATATTATTTGTGTCCTTCTTTATCGTTGGGTTAAGGGTTCGCTTACCGAGGTGGGAAAGGTAAGTGCCCGCACGGCTTATGTCAAATTGGGTCGTGACAGAAATATATAATATTTTAGTGATGTTTGCACCAACCACATCAGTTAATCATGGATAACTGATATATTAAGCTAAAAGTTATACATTAATTAATTATGATTAAGTCATATATAAAAGTGTACGTAAAAGACGTGTCCCATTTGTTCATTAATTTTGTGTAAATATTGAGCGTGAATAAGTTTTATCATCTATTTATTGATTTGGGATGAACACCGAATGCGGACGAGTTTTTTTCCGTTTGATGTTGGCATTCATTGGTTGGATATCGTCATATCATATCAACAAAGATAGCAACTTCACAAAGCTGTGTCTTCCTTACTTTCAATCAAACAAACTAATTTACAAGATTTTCTTGCTATTCAAAGATTGTCATGAGATTTCCTCTTTTACTAATCATCCTTCAAGGGTCTTATAATTCAAAGATAAGATTCTGATACAGATGTGATGAGATATTTACCCAACTACTCAAATTATCCTTCAATAGGTGAAAGCAACATATATATATATATATATATATATATATATATATCTGTGCTTGTGTGTTCAATTCAAGAACCATTATTATACACATTGCCATCTGATTTTGCTGTTTAATTTTATTATCAAGGATCTGGGATCTCAAAGATTTGATTATGAAAAAATTAGAACTAGCCGAAAAGGAAAAGTTATAAATTTGCTAGTCTGGCAAGTAAATAATTTGCTTGCTTTACATCAGGAAAGGGAGATTGTCGTTATCATTACTTTACATGACCTATAAAGTAGCAGCAAACTTGTACAAGTTATTTTAAAACCCTTTATAGTGTTTTAATACCCTCTTCTTTACACTTGAGGTAGATTGTAAATGATTATTATTATTATTTGTGGAACCCCTCATAACCTCATTCGTCTAAACTTCCCCCAAAAGAAAAAAGAATAATCTTACTTTTGTCTTTGCTTCTATTGTAAGATTTTATCATTTAAGGGAACTCTTTTTACGGGTCAAGTGATAGATAACTAACACAGCACACAAGTAAATAGTACTTTCTCTTTTTTATAGGAAAAAAATTGATGAAGCTAAAGGATAGTCGTTAACAGAGGTGACCGACCTTCTTTTGCTTTTTCAAGTTATGACTATAAAGATCAAGGGGGAGTTATTGCGGATTTTTCACTAAGGCTGTCCAAAAAATAAAAATAAAGGATTTGGGATTTGAACTTGCAACCTCAAGGTGAATTTTGTACTCCTTAGCATATATATATATATATATATATATATATATAGAGAGAGAGAGAGAGAGAGAAAGAGAGTGAAATTTTTTGCCAAGGTGGTTCGGGTGAACACCCCCTCACCCCTCCTAAATCTGCCCTGTGTTTAGTATGAAAGAAAATGTTTTCCTGAAAAATACTTTTCAAGAAAAAAGTGTTTAATTTTTCTTATATTCTTGTATTCGTTAGCAAAATTGCTATTCTAAAAGTATTTGTATATGGTTTGGGGCGGGGGGGGGGGGGGGGGGGGGGGGGGGGGGGGGCGTGAAGATAAAGTGTATTGGAGAGTGAGAGGATACAATCACTACAGGAAAAAAGCTTTTTCCCAGCGGTTTGCTCCTCTATTTTGCGACGGTTCAAACTGTCGCAGTATAAAATTAGCAGCAGTTTAAATCTGTCGCCTGATATGGGGTCGTAAAACCCTTTTGCCGCGGTTTAGATGAACCGCTGGAATAACCGCAGCAAATTACTAAACAGCAGCTGTTTGGTTTGGTTTAGCAGCGGTTTGTAACTGATGTAATATTCCCGACGGTTTATATTCATTTTTACAGCGGTTTGACCTATAAAAATAAAAATACAATAGCAGCGTTTTCCAATTCAATTTGTGGCGGTTTGACCACATTTTTCTGTAGAATTTGCCCAATATTTTTACATATTCCAACCTATAACAACATAGCAATTCTATAGAAAAAGTACTTTAGAGAATTCTGAACAAAACAATTTGCACTACTAAATACAAAGGCACATGGACAAAAAACCCTCAAATAACTAGAATAATAGGTTCAAAAACAAAGCAACATAGCTCCAATTTGGAGAATTCTTAACAGAACAATTTCTATTTGTCCAACTATAAGACCCAAAATCTGATAAACTGGTGCAAAATCCACAGTTCCAGAAAAACAAAGTTCATTGCTAACAAAATTAGAACTAGAATTCATCACAAACTAAATCCAGGTTGAACATAGCATGATTAGCATCGCGGTGGGTTTCAACATTTGGATGAGGAAGATGGTCTTGGCCTGTTTGAAGCCTGAAAATATAAACATAAAAAACAAATAAGAACAATAAGGAATAACACTTTTCAGATAAAGAATAACCTACTACTTGAGTACCACAAAGTTCAAGACTTTTCTCTTGAGGAGAATTTATTTAAGTATTGCATAGAAGGATTCCAACATGAAGAAACCTATTAGTCTTTCTTCGAACAACAGCCCCATTGGGATTTCATCGAACTTGGAGAAATTAACTTCATAGAGAAATACTACTAAATATTTTTGGCCATTAACGCATACCGCAAGATCAATGCTAATTGAACTTTGGGAAAAAGAATGAAGCTTTCATGAGTCTTTCTGGGAGAAGATTTTGTTAAGTTAATTGTATGCTTCTGTTGCCTTCCATTTTCTTTTCATTTGAGTTAATTATTTGCTTCTTTAGCTCTCGTTCAATTTTAGACATTGCAACACAGTAACTAAAATTGTTACATCAGCAGTTTCTAAATAAATCCTTGCAAACACCAAATCCTAATGATATAGTGTTAAAATAACACATGTTTCAAATTCTTTAAAACTAAAATAAGGATTTTTAGAATATTAAATATTGAAAATTGTTATAGCCCAAGACAAAACAAATGTTCATTATTCCTTTTTATCATGAAGGTAGTAAAAGTCATATAGAGATGTATCACAAATAAATATTACTGAGATGTACAAAAGTTTTGTAGAAAGAAAAACACAAATATTTGTAAGTCTGCTACAGAAATTATTTTATATACAAAATTAATCCCACACATGTTTATAAATGAAATGGAATCAAACAACTGGAGTAAGTTAACTGGCTTGAAAAGAGAAATGAATTGTCAAGCAAATAGGAATGGGGAAAAAGAATGAAGCTTTCATGAGTCTTTCTGGGATAAAAATCTTTTTTCATAATATTCATAGACAGAGAGTGAGATAGAGACAGAGAGAGAAGGTAAAACATACCGCCGCAGCACTACCCATATCAGCCAACTCAGCCGGCAATTCCATTCCTTGTTGGACTATGTATCTTGTTAGAAAGTTCTCAAGAGCTCGCCTTCTAGATCTCTCACTTTCCACCACTGATTGAAGCTCTTGCATCTTCAACTTCAACTCCTCCATTTCATGATCTCGATTAGCTTGTGTTGAATATACACCATTAAATTGATAGGATGTTTGGCCAAACACTTGAGTAGGTGTCGGCCCATAACCCACTCCTCGAACCCGACCAGCGTGTTCCTTTCCTAACACTTGTGTAAGTGAATCAAATTCTGAAATTTTCTTTGACACGCCATCCTGACTTTCAATCCTCTCTATTTGCTCCTACATAAATTTAGTATCAACCATTAAATAAGAATTTTTATTTTAGGTATATAAAGAAAATTGATCAATTATTGCTTACACTAATAAGTTTGGCTGCTTCATTCATATATGTCGAGTCTTTCCGTTTGTGAGTCAAGGGCCACAACTCTCCTCTACTCATTGGTCTCCCACGTTTACGCTCCTACATTATTATGACCACAATCATATATTTAAAACTATAAGACGATGGAAAATTTGAAGAACAGGAAACAAATCACTTGAGCTTTTCAATTGACAAACCTCTTCAACCTTTCTCCTAGGTAAGCTTTTTGAACCATTAGTGTGTGTAAGTTTGCTTCCGTCGATTTTCAGCATTCTGCTTGCACGTCTTCTGCACTTGCATTAACCAAGAATTAATAAAAGCCATAGTTGAATATTTTTAAAATAGTAAACAGACTTTAAAAACCAGTTGCTAAGGTATATAATAAAGACTAGAAAACAGCAAGCATCAGAGAAAATAGTGTTAAATAAATTAGCTAATCCAGGTAATTGAGGGGGAACTCGGCTCTATTTGGATCTTAAAACCATTTGCAAAGCTCTATTAGTTTGAGATTTGAAGCTTAAAGAACCCACCAAATAATATGTTACCTGTGTTTTCTTATCCTTGTGGTATTGAAGAAACCATGTCCACTGGTCAAGATCAATTCCACTGGGACGTCTTGCAACATTTTCCTCAAAAGTTAGTGACTCTTTATAAAAGCGATGATAGAGAGAACATCTAGTATTTTTCCATGTCTTTCCAATACTCTTCATCATATAGTCTCTTAATCGACCATCCTCCACAAGAATCTTCTTCTGCATAAGACAATATATTATTAAACAAGTCAGACATCTATCTTCATGTTTGGGTCAGACACCTCGGCTAACCCAAACAGATCCTACACTACATGAATGAACACTTGGGCATTTGAATCAAAGGATACTTAAACATACAGCAAACACTAGTTGTTCTTCAACTATTTTCATGTTCGAGTTACTGGAAATTTATTTTGAAAGGGAACTTATCATTTTCTATTCAGACATTCCATATTTCAATAGAAAAATACAAAAATATAATAATAGTGCACCTGTATAATGTCGTCATATATGCTATTCTTGTAGTTAACTGGAACCTTACGCCATGACTTGTAACACATAGGAAATTTAGAAAAGTCAGAGCCTAAATCTCCCATGAAGCCACCCAAGAGACCACCTGCATCATCTATTGGTTGGCCAAGCTCATTGCACGGGATGATAATTCTTTTACCCGTAGGAAGTGACCAAATATCTCGCACCTTCAGTCTTCCTTCTGTAATGGTACCACCCTCATCTAGAACAAAAATGGTCATATTTTAAATAATATCGTTGTCAAGCAAATCGAAAGTACAAGAGTAATAACGATGCTTACCAATAAGACTGACAATCCAATAGCTCTTCTTCTTGCTTGTAGTAGTCCCACTAGAAGCAGGAGGGACATCATCATCGTCCGGTGAATCAGATTCAGATGAAGCATACTCAGGCCCATGTGTCGGTGGAATGCTAACATGATCACTACCATTAGACGAAGTTTGTGATGCAGAACCAGCTTCAGGTGGTGCAACCTTAAAGCGTTTACACCTAACCTCATGAGAATTTGCAGAAGTGATCTCTGTATCAAGTGGTGTAGCCTTGAACCTTCTTGGCCTAGCCATTGCTGCAAATATAGGTAGAAAGTTAGTCACACATAATTTTAGCAACAACCAATTAAAAAGCAGAGGCTTTAATAGAGAAAATTGAAGTCAAAATTAACATCAAGTGTCCAGACAGAAGCCTGTTATACAGGTGGAGGAACTCTAATTAAATGTGCAATAAACAGTTTGGATGAAGCAGTGTTCATTTACAACTTTTAAAATCTGGTAATCATATTTCTAACTAATATTTATCTTCATCTTCTATTTTCATCCCTTTTCACGTAAATCTTGATCGCCATCAGGAAACCGACTACCCAGATCTTCTTGTGAAGAAGAAACGATATCATAAATGGACTCTTCCTCTGTTTCTTCTCCCATGTCATACAAGTCTCTTGGTTTTAGATGAACAACAGCACTCCATTGTTTTTCCTTTTCATCATCAACATAATATACAAGTTGGGCTTGTGATGCCAATATATACGGCTCATGCTCTTCCCTATCACCAAGATGTATCAAATGGGAAAAATTAACACTCGTAAATCCCAACTCATCTTTTTTTATGCCTTTATCAGTAGTGGTATTAGCCCATTGACACTTGAACAAGGTAACTGTAAATTGACCATTGTAGTTCAATTTGATTATGTCCACCAATTTTCCGTAATACGGAACACGTCCAACTACCATATTGTTGTCACGGTTGCTTGCATAACTTCTAGCATCAAATGTACCAAATACTCCACAGTTTTGAGTTTTCAGCCCCTGCTCTCGTGATAGAGTTTTAAATTTGAATCCATTGACATTGTATGAAGTAAATCTCTTGGCTTCTTCAAGTGGTCCAACTGCAAGCCACCTAAGTTCCCTGGAATGCTCGTTGACGTCATTCAAAATATGACATTGAGAATGAGCCATATAAATTCATAATTGATTAAATCTCCAAAGTTGGAAGAAAATATGACATAACTTTCACTTACTCGCTTTTGAAACCAGGAAACAAATTCTTTGTGCACAATTTTATCTATCGTAGATTCCGACCGAGTTCGACTCCTTAACCTTCTCTTTGTTTCTGTCCTAAATTCCTTGTGTAGAAAATAAGTTAACAAAATATGGAGTACAATTGTAATCTCACCTCTGTAATTAGCCGGTTAGTTATATTAATTTCCAATGAATTAAATAGCACAAATCAAAGCAACAGTATTGAGTGGGTAGGAAAAACGGTTCGCTATAAGAGTCAGTGATAAGAAAATAATGAGCAGAGAGAAATGAAAGAAAGCTAAGACTTGAACAGACCAAATAATTTTTTTTTAATTTACTTACTGGATAAATGGGTCAACTGCTGGACAATTAATTAACACATGACGATGTGCTTGTTGCTTCTGCATTGATGGTAGCTTAAAATATGAACCCGCTACTGATTTGCCAATTTTTGGGAACATAGTTTCCTTTTCATGATATCCAACATCATCAGGTTTATCATCCACACGCCTCGGCCTATTCATTCTTGTCTCAACATCTTCAAAATATCTTGAGCAGAATGTTAAAATTTCATCTGCCAAATAACCTTCAGCAATTGAGCCTTCAGGTTGCGCCATATTACGTACAAAAGACTTTAAATGCCCCAAGAACCTGTGTGATTAAACAATTACTGATTTAGAAAATGCAACTTATTTAGCTAAACAAAGTGGATAAACAACTTAGCAAAATAAGGTTACCTTTCAATAGGATACATCCATCGATAATGTACCGGGCCACCACGTCTCACTTCATCAACTAAATGAACAACTAAGTGAACCATGACAGTAAAGAAAGATGGAGGAAATATCATTTCTAAATGACACAAAGTGAGAATGATTTGATTCTGGAGGTTATCAAGGTCCATGGGATTCAACACTTTAGAACATAACTGTCGAAAAAATGATGAAAGATCAGCTAAAACTGCAGACACTAAGCCATGTAATGCATTCCTCAACGCTATCGGCAATAGTTGCTGCATAAGAATGTGGCAATCATGACTTTTTAACCCAAATAATCTTCGTTGCTTCACATCAACACATCTCGAGATAGTTCTTGAGTAACCATCTGGAACAACCACATTCATTAAAGTCCTTAAAAAAATGTCTTTCTGTTCATTTGTCATAGTAAAAATAGCAGAGGGATAATCTCCATGCTCATCAGGCCAAAGATCAGATTTTATGCCCATTGATTGTAGGTCTTTTCGAGCATTAACGTGATCTTTTGACTTTCCAGTTTCATTGAGCAAAGTATTTATCACATTGTCACACACATTTTTCTCAATATGCATTACATTAAGATTGTGACGCAATGAGTTAAACTCCCAATACGGAAGTTCAAAGAATATACTTTTTTTTTCCACTGTGGATAATCACTTTGGATATTCTGTTTCCCACGTCTTCTTTTTTTCCCATTAACTTCAATTATTGGTGTTTTTCCAAAGGAAACATGCAGATTCTCAACTTGTCTTAAAATGTCTGAGCCTGATAACTGTACAAGCGGATTTCGTTTGTCAACCGTACCATCAAATTGGACCTTGGCCAATCTAAACTTGTGACTAGCATTTAGAAACCGATGATGGCCCATAAAGCACCATTTTATACTATGTTGAAGTCGACAGGGTATGGTATCGATATTACACGTGGGACAAGCAAACTTACCATACGTGCTCCACCCAGACAAAATACCATATCCTGGAAAATCACTAATTGTCCACATCAATGCTGCTCTCATTTTGAAAGTTTCAGTTGACAAAGCATCAAAGGTCTGAACACCATCCCACAACTCCTTCAATTCATCAATCAAAGGTTGTAAGTAAACATCAATATCATTCCCTGGCATTCTCTTACCTGGAATTATCATTGAGAGAATGAAGTTAGACTGTTTCATGCATACCCAGGGAGAGGTGTTGTATGGAATGAGAACCAGTGGCCAAATGCTATGATTAGCGCTCATATGTCCAAAAGGATTGAACCCATCACTCGCTAAGGCAAGACGGACATTACGTGGATCTTGAGAAAATTCAGGAAATGTGAAGTCAAAACTTTTCCATGCTTCAGCATCTCTTGGATGCCTCAATAAACCATCCTTATGGCAATCAACACTATGCCATCTCATATCAGTAGACGTCTTACTAGACATTAACAACCTTTGCAGTCGTGGAATTAGAGGAAAATAACGAAGAACTTTTGCAGGTTGCAGTGTCTTCTTTTTATTTGCTTCAAGATCACTGGAAATTTTTTTCTTAGCATTAACCTTCCATCTAGATATGCCACATCGCTTGCATTCTTGTCTTTCTTTATCTTCTCCCCGATATAACATGCAATTATTTGGACATGCATGTATTTTCTTATAACTAAGACCAAGTTTTTTAATAGTTTTCTTGGCCTCATAGAATGACTTGGGGATCTTTGCATTCTCAAAGGCATCATGCAACAACTCTATTATCATCGTCATGGCCTTATCACTCATCCCACACATGCACTTAATGTGATAAAGTCTCACTAGAAAAGACAACTTTGAGTACTTCACACACCCTTGATAAAGTTTTTGTTCCCCATCCCTCATTAACTCATAAAACTCTTTAGCTTTATCATTTGGACCATCAGGTAAAGGCAACATGTCATTTTCGCCTTCGGTTACTGGTCCATGCGATGTGACATGTTCTTGGTTTGCAGGTTGTCCATAGAAATTGAAAACATCATTAACCATGTCTTGCATTGGATTATCACGAGCGTCAATATGTTGACTTTCATGTCTAGTGGTTGAAGTTTCTCCTACATCCTTCTCACCATGTAATAACCAAACAGTGTAACTTGTCGAAAAAGGGTTGAACAATAGATGATCGAACACATCTGCTCTTGTCTGATATAGTCTAAACCCACAACTAGAACAAGGACACTTAATCCTATTATCAGATGACACATTAGAAAATGCAAAGTCTAAAAATATTTGTAGCCCTTTCTTATATTCAAGTGTAGTACGAGGCTTCAGTATCCAACTCTTATCCATCCTAAATAAAGGAGAGATTAAATATTCAAACTTAAAATCGGCTTTCCTTGACAAATGTTCAAACAATTCAGTTAGCACAAATTCAATCACATGTATCTAGCACATGTACGAGGCTTCAGTATCCAACAGGCTCATGCTATTCATGGGAACAAATGGGCATCAATTGCAACCCTATCTACAAAATCATATATACAGAAGAGTTCCCGGAACTCCACGAAAACACCATAATTCAAGCAAATCATTTCAACAAACAGGGAATCAACGCTAAATTAACCATCAACACAAATAATCTCAAAATTTTTAATTAATAACTCTGCACATAGCAACAAGTAAAATCACCAACGAGCCAAAAAACAATAAAAATAGATTGAAATTTCCAGAAGAAAAACAGTTTTCTACCAAAATTTGCTTGACAGTTATCTTAATTTAAAGTTTTCTACAGTAAAATCACCAATCGAGTGTTGATAGAAAATAATTTTCCACCAATTTTACCAACTCAGTCCCAATTTGGCCAAAAGAATTAAAATTAGAACATGAATCGGGTGAAATCAGTACATAGAACTTCATGCATGAACCCGAGATTAGGGAAAACAATCAAAATTAGAACTAAAATTAGAACATTAAAACCCTAGAAAACAAGTTAGCAGCAAGAATCGATCTACCTAAACAATCAAAATACCTAAACAATCATGTATGCAAGTATGAAAGTAGGAATTTCGGGAGTGAAAAAGTCACAATAGAAAGAGTTATAGTGCTTGAAGCAAAACAGTGTAATATACCTAAACAATTTTTATTTAGGTAGATCGATTGAGAAACAATATACCTAAACAACTTCACACGAGTTAGGAGCAAACTGATTTCAGATTTTGAGAATTTTTTTAGAGTGTATGAGTGAAAGAGTGTGTTGGAGTGAAGAGTGTAGAATTGGCTAATGAAGAATTTTTATGCCTTTATCAGTATTAGCCCATTGACACTTTGTCTCTATCATTGTATTTTAGTCGTGGGCTCCACCTAGTTGACATTTGTATAAAATAAAATACAACTAATCCGTTATATTTGTTAAATTTTTTAAAAGGCCAAACCGCCACAAATCCAAATGAACTGCCGCAAAAAAAATATAATTTACGTAAACCGTCGAAAAATTAAAATAAAACCGCCAGGAAATTATGCAATTTATGACTGTTGTTGAACTGCCACGTCAAACGACGGGAAATTAATATCTAGCGGCAGTTTAGCTAAATTGTCACAAAGAAACCGCCGCTAAGACCCGCTTTTTTTGTATGAATCAATGCGAAATATCATTTGTGTTACTTGTATTTCCTACTTTCATTAAGAAAGTTATTTTTCTCATTTTTAAAATATTTATTTTTCTAGAAAAAATATTTTTTAAAAATTTTAACCAACAGAACATGAAAAAAAAAATAGAAATCCTCCATTCCGCACACCCAATTTGAAAAGTGAAAGATAGGGAGTGGAATGTAATTGCATAAACCTAAAGCTCTTGAGGTTGTGCTCAAATCGATAGGGCAATTATGGCAAGCCAATTATAAATGAGAAAAAAGTCCTTCCAAGTTGAACTCGATTTTTTTTTTTTAACTTATTTTGGTTTAGTTAAAGTGGCAGGTAGCTAAATTGGTAAATATCTGATCGTGATTATGTCAGGGAAAGATTGGTTTTATTAAGTCCACGTAAGAGGTCAAGTTAAAAAACAAAATGTCTAATCACCATAGTCCATAAGATCCTAAATAATCGAAAAACTAATCATTATTCAAACTTCGTAACCATCATACAATATTCATAACTAAGGAATGACAACAACTTTTCAAAACAAAACTATTACTCCCTTCGTCTCAATTTAACTGTTTTACTTTTCTTTTTAATTTATTTCAAAAAAAATCTTTTTTTATATCTAGTAAGTTTTTCAATTTCAACACTTTACGTGACAAGTTTAAGACAACACTCACTATTAATAAAAAAATCACAAAATTCAAAAGTCTCTCTTTATTTCTTAAACTTGTACCCAGTCGAACTCATACACTTAAATTTGGATGGTGGCAGCAATATCGTTTTCTAAAAGCATCAACCATGTTTGAATCAGAAAATCCAACCTGCAGGATTTCTTCATTTTCTTAACAATTTTTTTTGGGGCTTTTCAACCTTAACAACGTATGAAATCCATGAAATTAGATACGTATTGCGATGACTTCCGCTTGATATCTCCATTTTATTAGCAAAATTGTCATATCAGCTGTAGAATTTTTTTTTATTTCTCTAGTTTAATCTTCAAGTTCAAACATAAGTACTTATAATTTACAAGTTATAAACGACGATTAAGATCTTAAAACAAGTTAGCTCAATGATCTGTCCACAGTCACATAATAATAATAATAATAATAATAATAATAATAATAATAATAATAATAATAATAATAATAATATATTTTGGGGGAAAGTGATCTCAGTTTTTGACTACATGCATGAATAAATCTGAGATTATAGCGATCTGTTAGTTACTTGATCTATTCAAGTAAACTTTTTTTGGATATGTACACACGAGCTAAGTTACATAAAAACTTGTACATCAGGAAATGGAAACAAAGGGTGTTATTTTTTCTTAATAATTAATGCCGCCTTTGAACAAGTCATAATCAAGGTGAACATATTTTAACACGTATATAATTAAGGGGAGATCAAATTATCGTAGCTAGATTGCAGAAGCAAATCTAGCCTTTCCTTTTCTAACGACGTAGGAGAAGATTAACTGAATCTCATGGAAGAAAAAAGAGAGCAAGTTAGGAACTGTTTTAATTCTAAATGAGGTCAGGTATTCAATATAAATTTATTTTTCAATTGGAAAAAAAGAACTATTCTTAAGCCTAGTCTAGAAAAAATAAAACAAAATAGGTTGTTGTATTTGACCCCTCAAATGAAGGAAGCAATTTCGAATACCAACTAATAAGCAGCTCCTATTCGGCTCATTTTAGTTTTAATTAGCCAATTTTAATTTAGACCTATTCATCTATCTTGCTCGGCTTAATATTAAATCAAAGCAGATACAGTCAAACCTCTCTCTTCTCATGCAAGTGTAAATGCTTTCTGAGATTTTGCTTGTTGCTTTAACCTCATATATATATATATATATATCACCCCTCCCGCATCCTTAAGGCCTAGCAATTAGAGTGTGGACATGGAGCCTCAACATTGGGTGAAACAAGAATTTGGTGGGTCCAGCTTTGATACCTTGATAAGAAAGGAATCTTGAGTCTAACTCCATATAAAAAAATAACTCAAGTGTTAGGATCATCCGAGACCATAGAAGGAGACAAGTTGACATTTCACCCACCGATGTGGGACTAATAACACACACCTATGATAATATTTAACATTTAGATATTATACATTAGGCTGTGTTGTAGACAAAATTACCCAAAAATTACTTCTTCTTTTTTTCAACAAATGTCATAATACAAAAAAGAATCAAAGTTTACATTTTAATTCTCTTGTTCCAAGTTTGCAAGAGATTTTTTTTTACGTTCCTCATTTCTTGGGACTTACAAAATTTGTTAAAATTATGTTTCAAATAAAATATTCCCTTCGTTCATTTTTACTTGTCCTCTATAGTAAAATAGATGTCAATTTTTTACCTATTCAGTTGGAAAACCAATAGATAATTTACCATTTCATACCTGTTTTACCCTTACAATTATTAATTATTGGATTGGAAACAAATGAATTGTCAGTGGTTGCACAACTTTTGAAGTATGTTTGATTCAATCACTAGATGACTTATAGCCTGTTTGACCAAGCTTTTGGGAGGCCGAAAGTGCTTATTTTAAAAAAGTGAGGTGTTTGGCCAAGCTTCCAGAAGAAAATAAGTGTTTATGGGGAGTAGCAGAAGCTGCTTTTCAGAAGCTAAAAAAGTAGATATTCCCCCAAAAGCAGTTTTCTTGAAAAACACTTTTGAGAAAATACACTTAGAAGCACTTTTAAAAGTTTGGTCAAACACTAAATGCTGCTCAAAAGCGGTTTTTAAATTAATTGGCCAATAACACAAACTGTTTTTAATCAAAAGTACTCTTTTTTAAAACACTTTTAGAAAAAAAACTTTTCAAAAATAAATTGATTTTAGAAGCTTAGTCAAAAGGCTATTAGTAATAATTAGGGGTGATAATTATTACGGTCTACCCCTCTTTGGGTGAGGTTTCCAAGACTTCCACTGAATTGTTGGGGGAAGAAATCATTGAGTAGAATCACAAGTATCTTGGGTACACCATTATATGCAGATGATTGTACAACAATGATGGAAAGGGTAACATACGTGAGGGTGCTAATAGAGAATGATATTACTAAGGAATTACCTGAAAAAGTTACTGTACCAGACCCTAAGGGTAACTATTTTACTCAACGAGTGCAGTATGATTGGAAACCTATATATTGTAATAGCTGTTTGCAAGTAGGGCATAACTGTCAGAAGAACAGGAAACAGCCAGACAATGCAAATAGAGCTAAGCCGACTATACCATACAAGCCACAAAAAAGATGGAAAGCTACAGGGATGGTTATTCTAGAACCCGCAAAAAGCTCTAACACAGAGTAGGTATATGAAAGTAATATTCAGCAGGAGAACACCAACATTGAAATAATAGAGCAGGCACCAACTGAACAGGAGGGCATAAACAAAGGAAAAGAAATTGGACAAGGGAGTACAGGACAGGAAGAAAGTGTTATTCCTGATGAGCAGTGGCTCTCAGTGAGGAAAAAAGATGCATCAAAGGGAACAACACCAAAGAATGCCATCATATCAGTGCAGTCCCCAAATGGTTTTAATAACCTGAATGAAGAAGGGGGTGCCTTAATGACTCATCAATCACCACATAGACAAGCAAAGGGGCAAAGTAGAAGGGGAAGAGAAGGTAACACCCATCTTACAACTACATGAATTTAGTTACTTGAAATATAAGGGGCTGAATAAAGTAAGTAAACATAAGGAGTTAAAGGACTATATAGTAGGAGGAGTATATAGTAGGAAATAAAGTCAATCTTATTGCAATAACTGAACATAGAGTGCAACAAAGAGTGGCAATTCAGTTGATTAAGAAGATTGCTAGAAGATGGAGTTGGTGTGCAAAATATAACTCTACTGGTAAAGGTAGAATATGGGTGCTTTGGGATCCAATGGCGGTAGATTATGAGAAACTTGAAAAGCAAGACCAATACATACATGGAAAGGTGCATGTTATGGACTTGAACATTAAATTCCAATTTACTGCAATTTATGGCCTGCATACAATTGAAAATAGAAAATCATTATGGAGGGATCTTAAAAACCTACACAGGAGGATTCAAGAACCTTGGCTTATGATGGGAGACTATAACACTATTATCAGTTTGGATGATAGAATAAATGGCAGCCCTGTACAAGCAAATGAAATAAAGGACTTTAGAGATTTCATTCTGGACACAAGAGTGAATGAACCGAACTATGTGGGAAAGAATTACACTTGATCAAATGGTACCATATTCAGCAATATTGATAGAGCCCTGGCAAATGCAGACTGGATGCCACAGATGTAAAGTTGTAATGTTAATGTGAGGGAACCTTTGTGCTCTGACCATTCCCCTTTATATATGCAAATTGGTGGGCAACACACTAGAAGTAGAAAAATATTCAGATTTTTTAATTGTCTTCCTGATCATAAGGATTTTCTTAAAGTGATTACATAGCAATGGAATATACAAGAGCACCATGCTAATATGGCTAAGGTGTGCGAGCAGCTAAGAAATGTCAAGAATGGCTCCAAACAACTGAACACCAAGGAATTTGTTGGTATTGGTGAGAAGGCAACTCTAGCTAGATAACAGTTGTTAGAAGTACATAATCAAATGAAGTATGGGATACATATGGAACTGCTTGACACTGAAAGGGAGCTCAGAATATAACTAGATAAGTGGGATAAGTTAGAAGAGACCATTATTAGACAGATATCTAGAGTACAATGGATGAAACTAGGAGATTCTAATACAAGATATTTTCATACATCATTGAAACATAGAGAATCTCAAAAAAGGATTAAAAATATGGTTAAAGAAAATGGGGCAGTTACTCAGAATGACACAGAGGTAGAAGAAGAGTTGCTTGGTTTCTACATAGGACTCTTAGGGACCTCAGCAGTAGCATTGCTAGCAGTACATCCTAAGATTTGAATGAGGGGTATAAACTGAATAAGGAGTAGCAACTAAAGTTAATTCAACCTGTCAGCAAAGAAGAGGTATACCAAGCCATGAAGGATATTGATGTTTTAAAAGCACTAGGGCATGATGGACTAAATGCTTGCTTCTATAAGAAGTCTTGGGCTATTATAGGTGATGGCATAACCTCAGTAGTACTGGATTTCTTTGACAAGCAACATATCTATAAACCAGTGAACTGTACAAGTGTTACCTTGATACCAAAAGTTCCTAACCCATCCACAGTTAAAGAATTTAGGCTTATCTCCTACTGCACTGTGTTGTATAATATAGTATTAAAGTGATAACCGACAGACTCAGAGAGGTCATGAAGCAACTGGTGGATAATAGTCAGGCAGGGTTTGTACCAGGAAGGGTAATATCAGACAATATAATCATTAGTCATGAATTGGTAAAAGGGTACACAAGGAAAGGAATAACACCTAGGTGTATGATGAAGATAGATATGCAAAAGGCATATGATTCAGTAGAGTGGGGGTATTTGGAGCAGGTCCTATCTAATCTTAACTTCCCAAGTTTATTTATCAAGTGGATCATGACATGTATTTCCACAGTCTCTTATTCTATGACTATCAATGGCAAGCTTTCTAAGCCTTTCCCTGCAAAAAAAAGGCTAAGACAATGAGACCCTATGTCTCCATACTTGTTTGTGTTAGTGATGGAATACTTCACTAAAATGCTGAAAACTCTAAAGAATGACCCTCAGTTCAAGTTTCATCCCAGATGCTCAAAAATGAATATCATCCAACTGGCATTTGCTGATGATCTCCTTTTATTTTGTACAGGAGAGGCAACCTCTGTAAAGAAAGTGTATGATTGTTTCCTCTAATTTTCTAAAGCATCAGATCTGGTTGCCAATATTGGGAAAAGCTCCATTTATTTTGGAGGAGTAGCAGATGATGTACAATAAGAGATTCTGGAACTGCTTGGGTTTGCTAAAGGTTCACTACCCTTTAGATACCTAGGAGTGCCCCTAAGCACAAAGAGGATATCAGCAATGTAGTGCCAGCCGATACTAGATAAAATGCTAGGCAGAATTACTAATTGGACTTCCAAATTTCTTTCTTATGCAGGTAGGCTACAACTGGTCAAAGCAGTGCTATTTTTATCCAAACTTTTTAGGCACAACTCATTGTATTGCCCAAACAAGTTCTGGATGAAATAGATGCTATATGCAGGAGGTTTCTATGGACAGGGGAAGTTTAACCATCAAAGAAAGAATTAGTAGCTTGGGAGAATTTATGTGAACCCAAGGCTGTCGGGAGCCTGAATTTACTATATGTGGTAACATGGAATAGAGCTGCTATAGGTAAGATGTTGTGGAACTTGAGCTGTAAAAAGGACAAATTGTGGGTAAAGTGGTGCACACATTTTATATCAAAGGGCAACCAATATGGACAGTGATGCCTAAGCAAGCTTCTTGGATGCTTTAGAAAGTTTTCAAGGAAAAAAAGTACCTGTTGGAGGCTAGTATAGATGCTGACCAAGTGACAAATATGCCAAGGTTCTCTATCAAAGACATGTACATTAAAATGAGGGGTGTGTATCCGAAAGTGTCATGGAGAAGGCTGAAGTGCAACAACCAAGGAGCACCTAAATGGAAGTTTATATTATATTTAGTCTTTCATGGAAGGTTGTATACGAGAGATAGGTTGAATAGTTGGGGTATCTCGGAATAAGTGATGTCCACTGTGTGGGACACAAAATGAAAGTGTGGATCACCTATTTTTTGCTTGTACATGGGCTGCTAGAGTGTGGGATAAACTACTTCAATGGCAAGGATTCAACAGAACCTCACTAGCATGGCATCAAGAGAGAGGATGGGCTGAACATCTGTCACGACCCAGCCCCGTGGGCCGCGACTGGCACCCTACCTGGGTACCCAGACCGAATCACACATTCATTATCAAATCCAAACTTATTTCCGAATCTTACGAAATCATATCAAACCTAATTTATATCAAAGTATGTCTTAAGCGGTCGCACAAATCAAATACCATATCAAATACAAACTGAGCGGCGGAATAGACATCGCCGGTCAAAAGTGCAAACATAATCGTAAGGGCCATTTGGGGCCATCATAACAAATAGACCGCTTTAAGACCAGAAAACGAAATCAAACCAACATATACAGGACCCTCGCCCCACATATATGACTACAGGCCTCTACGAATTCAAAACAAAGACATATGGCGAGACAGGGCCCCGCCGTACCCAAATAGTCAGATATACCAAATATATACAAAGCAAAAGGAGTCTGTACCAAAAGTGGACTCCGGATCAAATAGGAGTACTCCGGAACAACAAGAAGTGAAGCCTACTATGGAGGATCACCGATATCTGCACCTGCGGGCATAAAACGCAGCCCCCGAAAAGAGGGGGTCAGTACGAAATATGTACTGAGTATGTAAAGCACGGAGTACAGAAATATGGATCAAAACCGAAAGCGAATCAGATGTCAAAGTGGAGTACAAATTGGTATGTCAAAATCTGTATCGAAATCATATACGTATATATAATGCAAACGAAATCATGCAAACGCTTAGGAACGTGGTCGCCACTCCGACACTGGCGCCACACACAGCATAACACCAGAAGGTTTCAAATCTCCGTACATCTCCAAACACAAACATAATCATAGGTGAGCGTATCGCATCACGAGCCATATCACAGCATAACTCCAAACGGAACCCGGCCCTATGACGAAGCCTCGGGAACCGTAACACAGCATACGGCCGAATTATCATAAGGCGCACGAATCAAAACCGGCCCGGGAACCGGTGAACGAAGTCATAATAAGGCACGAGCGGAGTCGTGAGCAAACCAATGCAAATCGTACTTCAAAATAGTCTTTCAAAACGGAGTAAACCCATAAGTCATATCATAATACAAAATAGTCGAATACTTAGTCGATATAAGGTTTCATTTCACAAAACGTTTCCAAAATAGTACGTATAGCTCAAAACATAACTTGGCGCATCGTAATGTTCAAAACATACCCCGTAGGAGGGAGTTCCAAAAATCAGAAGTAGTACATCCAACTCTATTCACAAAGATAGCCCAAAGGGACAAATAGGGCGTTTCGGGGTAGCGGGCCCACCTCGAGTCAAGGTGAGGTGGCGAACATATTTTTACGAACATTTATATGCCAAGGTCATACATAATCATTCCTAGGTTACCCGACCACATTTCGATAGGTTTCGGACGAGTGGTGGCATTCTAGCCAAAATAGAGCCCTTAGGCTTCAATTGAATTGAATGAATAGTAACTTTTCTGTGGATCGGGTTTCGAGGAGCAGAAATGCTCCGGAAGTTCTCATATTCGCCTAACATACTAAGATATGCCAAATAAAGGAGTGAGAAGCTTTACATACCTCACAGACGTCGTATGCTCTCCCAAAAGTCCAGTCCCGTTTCGTCTGAAATTTGCAAATGGTCAAAGTTACCAAATTGATATTCTTAGGCTTAAAATGCCTTTAACTTCATTTTTTGCCTACCGAAATTTCGGCAGCATTTCCCCTATAAATCTAACATCCCCGAGGCTTAGCTCGGCTCAAAATACATCAACCACAACAGCCCACACATCAACAAACAACACAAGCCACAATCAAACCATTCTAGCTTCAAAGTTCTACTTTATTACCTAAGTTGGCAACTTTCATTCAAACTTTCAAAACTCCAATTCTACATCTACATACTTGTATTCATTTCCGCATTCAAACTTATACAATCACATCCCAACTACAATCCAAGCCATACACGAAATTGCCCCAAAGTCCATTACTTTCCGTAATTCTTCAAAACATCAAAATTCACGACGAACATTCTAACTCACGTCGTTTCATTCCGAATTCATTAACATCATTATAAATTCATATTTAAAGTCTCTAGCACCCTAAATATACAATGATATACATAATGATACCTAAGGTATACGCTTTCCGATAATATTCAAAATCATTTTCCAACGTCAATTTAATTCATCAACCAATCATTTACGACACAAGGATCACAACAACACATTACACAAACTAAACAAGATCAATTCACCTCACTTTCTCCTCCCTATGGCTCACGGCCAACACACCATATACACACACACCCAAGGCTTTCTATTTACATCAAAGTCACGGAATTCTCGTCTATTCACAATCCTTAACATAATCACATCAATTCTATAACATTAAAGGGGCAAAATTCTTACCTTTTCTTAAATTTCCGACTTGTCGTAAACGAGGTTCTTGTGCCAAACTAATTATACCCCGTTGAAGAGGGTCTTGAGTACTTCACAACTATGTAGAAATTAGGATTTTTGGATCACAAACAAGGCTTGGAAATTTTCCTTTCCTTTCTTTCTCCACTTCGGCCGAATGCCTCTTTTAGGGGTGTTCTTGAATTTTGATCTATTTTCTTGATAAGTGCAAGTGTAACATGATATATATCCATATCCTTGGTCATGTGCCTTGCACATGACATTAAAGGAATGGGTTTGGGCCATGGTTATGGCCGGCTACCCTACACATTGGGCTTCAAATTTTTGTATTATATTTTTCTTGGCCTAATTCACAAAATGCCCCGTTTTGTAATTCCCGAAACTAATTTCCGAAATTCCAAGTTTATTCTCGGCCTTCCCCGAGGTCTTAACATTAATAATTCCATAACCAACATAGTCATATTCACTAAAATCAAAATATGTCCTTATAACCCACAAGTCGTAATTATTTCTCGATTTCCAATTATACGAAACACGGGACATAACAACATCATGCCAAAAAAAGGTCATCAATAGCTGAGATGTATCGAGTAACACTGGCTGTAGGTGTATACTTCATATGACAAGAAAGAAATCAAAGAATATTTCAAAAAGTACAGAGCAGTCCAGAAGTGGTATTACGATTGATCATCCAAGTGGCACTATGTAGAGGTCATATGCATTTGAAGTTAGCAAAGAGATTGCAGGAATTAAACTACTATCGCAAAGAGATTGCAGGAATTAAACTACTATCCCTAGCTTTATGTTTACTTACAAGATAGGATAGATGCTTTAATTAGAAAGAAATAGTAGTTGTATGCAAGGCTGGGACTTTGTCCAGACCTGCATGTTTTTTTACACTGGGTTGTAAATATCACTTTGGTAAATAAAATGTTTAATTACCAAAATAGTAATAATTAGGGGTGATAAATTAAAATTGTCATTCTATTTATGGCTCCTTAAGAGGTGTATCAAGTTAATACAAGACAAGTAAAAATGGATGCAGGGAGTATAATTTACTTTTGGTTATAAAAAATTAATAAATACACTTATATTTGAGCAAGGATATTATATTGAGCTAATTTTATAAAGGTTGTACCGTCGTAATGATGATTGTTTTGTTATAGATATGTAAAACTGTAACGACCCCTTAGGCCGTTTTGGCTATTTTGACAATTCTATCCCTCTTGACCCTTTTCCCAACTTCATTAGCATATAGTTGACTTGTGGGGATGGTTGGCGTGATTCCTGAGGCATTCAAATGTGATTTGAGTGAGAAAATAGAAATTTTGAAAGTTCTTAAGTGTTTGGTTGACCAAAGTCAACATCAGGGGTAAATGGGTCTTTTTGGTAATTTTGTCAACTCCAATAGGTCCGGAATGTCGATTATGACTTGGTAGAGTAGCTGTTTCGATTCCTGAGGAACTCGGGGGTATTTTGATCATTTGGGTGGAATTCTAGTTTTAAGGCGTTTGGGGTTGACGGGGGTGAAGATGACCTCTTTTGGAAATTTTGAGTGCGCGAGTGAGTTCGTAGTGTGTTTTATAGCTAAGATGCATATTTGATTTGTATCCGGGAGGTTCCAGATGAGTCTCGGGATTTCGGGTTAGAATAGTCAAAAATCAGATTTTTGTTATCTGGTTTTCAATGGTTCTGGTGTCCTTCTTCACGTTCGCGAAGCTTGGGTGGATCAGGGCCTCACAGTCGCGGGCATGGCATCACGTTCGCGTAGAGTAGATTGGGGTCTGGGCTGGATTGACTAACCATCGCGTTCGTGATGGTCTG
The DNA here is from genome assembly GCF_019175385.1 of Lycium barbarum. Lineage (NCBI taxonomy): Eukaryota > Viridiplantae > Streptophyta > Magnoliopsida > Solanales > Solanaceae > Lycium > Lycium barbarum. Next base: position 45,819,298 of record NC_083340.1, read on the forward strand.
GCCGCGTTCCCGTGGCTTTTGGTCGGGTCAGGTCGGCTCTCGCGCGATCGTGATGCTCTGTCGCGTTCGCGAAGGGTAAAATTCACCTAGACAGATTTAAAAGATTCCATTTCGAATTTAAACCCCCATTTACATATTTTGAGCTCTAAACCTCATATTAAGGAGATTTTTAAGGGGAATTGCAAGGTTCATCTAATGGGTAAGTTTCTAACCTCTTTTTTACATTTATATCATTAATTAGTAGATATTTTCATGGTAGAAATCATGAATTAAGGAGGGAATTTGGAGGGAAATGAATCCTAAGTTAGAAATGGTGAATTCTTGATTTAAGCATGAAATTGATGTTGGGTTTGGTTCAATTTTATGGAATAGACTCCATAGATATTGGGAAAACCAATTTTGGGTCGAATTTCCTATTTAGCCCTTTTTGGCTCGGAGTCCTTTTTGGCTGACGTTTTGGGTTCGGATTTTAAATATACTAATACGGGTATCATTGGATTCGTGTGACATCCTAGAATAATAATATGACCTTATTGGACCCGCTTTTCCTACGAAATTACGGTTTTAACCTTCAGGGTTTACAACGAGATTTTTAGGTTGACTTTCTGGACAAATCTTTTATAGGGCATTATGGATATCGATTAACTCGTATTCTTACGTATATGGAAACTTGAGCAACTCCTGGCAAATGTGCAGCCCCGGGTTGTATGCGCCATGGACAAAATGCATTCCCATAAAATCAATCTCTCTTTTAGCAAGAACCATCTTTTTTGCTAAGTGCATCATTCCATTTTCTTTTACTAGATCATGAAACTGATGGAGCAAGTTGAGGTGTTCTTCCACAATATCACTAAACTGTAATATGTCATCAATGTAAACTAGTGATGTGTGTAGGATGGGTAGGTCTTGTTGTATTGCTTGCTATTTCTTCTTCCTTTGTTACTCTTGTGGTATCAGAGCCAGTTCATTATTTCAGAGGGAGGAGCAGTTTAGTAAAATATGTCTGAGTCAATTCCATCCTCATCCAGCGAAAGATCTAAGTTCCATAGGCGGACAAAATATTTCAGAAGAAGAAGCCGAGGCAATTTTTGGAAAAATGACAGATGTTTCATCTGCAACAAGATTTGGCATTATGCAAAAAATTGTCCCCAATCCAGAAGGTCGATCAAACTTCTTGCTAAAATAGAGGACTACAGTGGTATCTATCTGCGTGAAGATAATGATCTTGAACTTGTTCTCTCATTGGAAGACGAACCCACAGAGAAGACCCTCTTTTCCAGGGATTTGTACAAAGAATATGGAGATGAATATTACCAGATTTCAGTAGCAGAAGGAAAGACTCAAGAAGAAATCAACAGCATCATGGTAATCCCTCAAGTCCAGCTTAAAGTCTATCCATCCAAATGGGATAAACCAATCCAGGTTATTGCTTTAATGGACAATAGAGTGGTATGTTCATTAATGAACCCAGTCGTCCTTCCTAAGGATCAATGGATTCCACATTTCAATGATTTCAACACTGCTAGGACTGGAGTCCAACTGCTTGAATCTCCTTCACCGTTGAGGGACATGGCACGAACAACTTGACCCAGTGACTAGATCAGACCTGTTGCATGCTTTATCAAGAGCTGGATTGTTTTGTATGATTTGCTTCAAAATGGTCCTTTTTGTGCAAATATCATCCAGTGCTAGAAAGATTGCTTGCCTGATGTAACCGACCCGTGGGATCATTATTGACTAGAACTGTAACGACCCGTTTGGTCGTTATAGTGTTTTGACTCATTTAACATTGTTGACCCTTTCCCCCGAGTCCTGTTAGTACGACCTATGACTTAGTGAAGTCATTGGTTTGGGTCCCAAGGCATTCGGGGATGTTTTGAGTCTCGAGTGAAGGCTTAGTTTCATAATGTTGGGGTTGACTTGGTCAACATTGGGTTAAAATGATCTCTTTTGGGAATTTCGAGGTCATGGTTGAGTCTGTAACATGGTTTACAATCAAAACGCATATATGATTTATGTTCGGGAGGTTCGGATGAGTTTCAGGGGCTAAAATGAAGTTTGAACATTTCAGAATTTTGGGCACCCGCTGTAGCGAAGGGTGCACCCGCTGCAGCGAAAATCTGGGGTAGAATGTCCGTTTTTAAGTGTTAGTTTCAAGTCTTTCCCCTCATAAAACCAAAACACTTCCCTAGAAAGTGAGAGTCTATTTTTCTAGGGCTAGGGTGGAGTTCCTCCTTAAAGGTAAGTGCAAACCGTTACGTGATTCATTATCTTCCCTTCTTCAAATCCCATGACAAGCTTAAGCTCCATTAATGGTGGGTGCAAGATTAGAACCTAAAAATTGATGAAAACTTCAATAGTTGAAGGGTTGGGGAGATAGCAATGGAAAAGCATTCACAAGCACTTTAGGGTAAGATTCTAACCTAGTATTCATTATTTATTGTCGATTATCATCATCTCATATTCATCCTATACACTAATTGTGAAGAACTAATGGGTTAAGAACCCTACGGCTAAAGATAGAAGAGATGAATTTGGATATCTTGTGATGAATAGAATTCCATGAAATTAAGCTTGAAGGTTAACTAGATGATGGGTAACATAATTGTGCACTAATTTTCCCGTTTTACCCTCATGAACTCGTAGAGTACTATTTTGACTATATTATACCTGAATTTTCAATTAAATTACAGTTTTGCCGTTGTGGCTCGGGTTTGGCTATTTTTGGTCCATTTTGGGGTTTTGGGTAAAACTATGGCAATACGGGTATCCTTAGATTCGTATTCTAACATATAATTCATATTTGATTTTGAGGTTCTCCAAAGAGAAAGGCAAGGATAAGATTTCATGATTCGAGACTGTTGTTCGGCATTCCAGGTAGGCTACGGCTTACTTTAGTTAGACTTTGATTAGTGAAACGTATATATTGTGTAGAATTGATGAGATAAAGCATGATTAGATTTTCGGACATGGCGTTTTGGTTGGATATTAGCTAGGTTGGTATGACTTCTGATTATGTGGGCTTGTCGTTGTTATTTAAGCAATAGTTAAAGGTGTAGTTGTATTGATACTGTGGTGATTCGGGATGGATTTCTATTAGGTTGATTGTTGTTGATGGTGGCTTGTTTCCCTATTATTGTGATTTGACTTGTTACCTGAATTGTTGTGTTGTAATACATGTTGTACCCAATTTTCTCTTATTGTGACACATAGCATCGGAGAAAGAAGGATAATGAGTTTAGACTTGAATTGTGATTTAAACTTATGATAGTACATAGATGAAAACTTGATGTATGATTTTACTGTTGATGATGATATATAATTAAATGGAGCACCTTGGTGATACAAGACTTCATTGTGAGGTGTACTTGTTATGTTGGGAAGTAAAGAGGGACATAGCCTCTAATGTTGGCTGAGATGGTTTGCATGATTCATGTCATGGTTGAGCTGAATTATTTAAGTCTTGATATGACTTGTGGCTTGTGACTTGTATCTTCATTTTTAGTTTATTTGCATTGTTTTACCATGTTTGCACTCATTTATGCATTCATACATTCATACATGATAGAAAGTGATGTGGAATTAGTGAAGAAGTTAATATAATCTTCTTGTTGAACTTATGATACTATTTGATACATGGTACTTGATAACCGATCATTGAAAGTGATGTGACAATATGTGTGTGTGTGTGTCTATATATATATATATATATATATGAAAAGGCTCATTTAACCGGGAGTAAGGATAGGACCTAGATATGAACAGACACATTTGACCGGGGGTGAGGATATGGCCTAGTTGTAAGCTCGGGTCTGAGGAGTGAGTCCGACAAGAGTGGTACATGGACACTATGGGTCCCCTGCAGGTCATGACTACTGGGCAATGACACCGGTTAGCATGTATGTACAGTGTGTGGTTGATCATTGCATTGCATTGCACATCATTACATTTTATTCTGCATTATTGTATGCTCGTTTGGTTCTGATTTTGATATGGATGTTGAATGTCTATTGTGATATAAATATGATTATTGACTGAGTTAAATTGTGGATTAGTGACTCTACCTAAGGTCGAAACTTGGACTTGTGATTATCAGGTGAGATTATTGAGACTTGACAGACTTATAGTTTAGAAGCTTCATCTTAGGCTGTGACTTAGTTATGGGATATTCTGTGACTTGGATTTGAGTATTAAGTGCCTATCTGTTTATCTTGTTGATTTTATGCTTATATACGTGAACTAATCTTAGTCGGCCTATGATGCTTATTGGTACATAGTGTTTGTACTGATACTGTTAGGATTTGAATCCCAAATCCGACCTTTGTAAGTAGGTTCCCAGGAAAGATTGGAGGGTCACAGCTGGACCACTTAAATACCAACCTCCTTAGACAGAACCTACTTACGCCGTGATGTAAGCGAAGAATAAATAGCACACACAGATTTATAGTGGTTCACCCTCAATGTGAGAGCTACGTCCACGTTGCTGCTGCAGATCTTATTAAAGAAGAAATATTACAAGTGTTTACAACACTCAACCTCACAACCCCAATCCCAATTACACTCAAGAATTTTACCACAGAAAATTCTCTCAAAGACCTTCTCTTACTTAGGCCTTTCACTAAGAGTATTTCTCTTAGATTTTTTCTCTCTTGGGATGTGTATAGCAAATGATCTTAATGATGTCTTACAAATGAACCATAAGCTACCTATTTATAGGAATGAATTTCCTATGATGAGGTAAGCGCTTACATCACGACTATCATATCATGAGGTAAGCGCTTACATCACGACTATGTGAACAAAAGAATTGACTTGTTTGGCCAATTCCACACCTAACAAATCTCCCACTTGAAGACTAATTTTAATTTGTCTTCACACTTTGATCGATGCAGCAGCTCTTTCCTACTTTCATACTTCGTGCAGGGCAACTGAAGTTGAGCATAGCTTCAGTTTGTCTATCGTCACTGCCTTTGTCAGCATGTCTGCTGGATTCTGACTCCCTGCGATCTTCTCAAGCACCAGCGCTCCATCTTCCAAAGCTGATCTAATGAAATGGTACCGGAGTTGTATGTGCTTCGTTCGAGCATGGTAAACTGGGTTCTTTGCCAAATGAATGGCGCTTTGGTATCACAATATATCACACTTCCCTCGTGGTCCTGATCCAATTCCCGCAGAAAAGATTGTAGCCACATCATTTCCTTTGTGGCCTCCGTCACAGCAACGTACTCAGCCTCACAACTAGAGAGAGCTACTATCTTTTGCAACTTGGAAACCCAAGAGATTGCAGTACCTCCGAAGGTGTAAACATACCCGGATGTGCTCTTTCTGCTATCAATATCACCACCGTTGTCAGCATCAACATACCCTTGCAATCCTGTTTTTGATTTTCGGAAATACAGAGCTGAACTCGAGCTGCCTTTCAGATATCTGAATATCCACTTCACAGCCTCCCAGTGTTGCTTTCCCGGATTGCTCATAAATCGGCTGACAACTCCCACTGCATGTGCAATGTCTGGCCTTGTACATATCATTGCATACATAAGACTACCGATTGCAGATGCATAAGGTATCTTGTCCATCTGCTTCTTCTCATCCTCGGTTGTCGGCGACTGATCCTTTGACAACCGAAAGTGTCCAGCCAAGGGAGTGCTGACTGGCTTGGTTCCATTGGGTTCTTCCTTTATCCGATAAACCCATTTGTTTTGCAATGCCTTCTTATCCTTTGGCAACTCGGCTAATTCCCATGTATGATTTGCCGATAGTGAATCCATCTCATCCTTCATTGCCAGCTCCCACTTAGTCGATTCATCAACTTGCATTGCTTCTTCATAACATTCCGGCTCCCCTCTATCAGTGAGTAGAATGTAGTTGAGGGATGGAGAGTACCTGTGAAGCGGCTTCCTGATCCTGGATGATCTACGCAGCTCTGTGATTGGCGTCTGTTCATTTGTTTCAGAATCAGCACTTTCATCAGCACCTTCTCGGATTGTTTGTTCCTCTGCCTCGGTTGTACCTGGCTGCGGCTCAGGTGCCGGAAAGTCCCTCAAATCGACTATTTCCGATTCCTTGTCCTGACATTCTGAATTCTTTTCCAGCTTGTCTTTGTACAATACCTCTTCGTTAAAGACAACATTCCTGCTTCGGATGATCTTCCGATTTTGTTCATCCCAAAATCGGTACCCAAGCTCGGTGTCACCATAGCCAATAAAGTAACACTTCTTTGATTTTGGATCAAGCTTGCTTCTAGCCGTATCATCATTATGAACATATGATAAGCAACCGAACACTTTCAGAAATGAAAGATTTACCTTCTTGCCACTCCAGACTTCTTCTGGAATTCTGAAATCCAAGGGAACTGACGGTCCTCGGTTAATTAAGAAGGCCGCGGTATTGACTGCATCTGCCCAGAATGTCTTGGGCAGTCCAGAGTGTATTCTCATACTTCGAGCACGCTCGTTCAACGTTCGTTTCATTCTTTCGGCTATTCCATTTTGTTGCGGCGTTCCAGGAATAGTCTTCATCATCTTGATCCCATTATCGGCACAGTACCGTTTGAAACCACCATCAGTGTATTCTCCGCCGTTGTCGGACCTCAAACACTTCAACTTGAGGTTTGTTTCATTCTCAACCATGGCTTTCCATCTTTTGAATACACTAAACACATCGGATTTATTTTTCATAAAGTAAACCCATACCTTCCTGGTTGAATCATCAATGAAGGTCACATAGTAGTGTGATCCTCCAAGAGAGGGGACAGTGGTAGGTCCCCACACGTCTGTGTGCACCAATTCCAGCTTCTCGACCTTCAACTCCCTGCCTGCATTTGAGAAGCTTACTCGCTTTTGTTTTCCGAGAATGCAGCTCTCACACGTATGAAGGTCCACCGTCTTCAGCTCCGGAATTAAACCATTTGTCACCAACAGCTTCATCCCCTTCTGGCTGATAGGCCCCAGCCGACAATGCCACAAATCTGTCTTCTTTGTGTTGTCAACCACAGCAACAGTATCACGACAGCTAGCCGTCATGTAGAGAGTGCCAATCTTCTTTCCTCGGCCAACTACCATAGCACCTTTCGCCACCTTCCAAGACCCATTACCAAAGTTGAGATCATATCCCTCATCATCAAGCTGACCTACTGAGATCAGGTTTCGCATCAGCTTTGGAACATGTCTAACTTTTGTAATCTTCCACGAGGATCCATTTGACATCTTCAAATTAATGTCTCCCGTGCCAACAACGTCTAGCGGCTCTCCATCGGCTAAATAAACTTTTCCGAGATTCCCAGCCACATAGTTTGTCATTATATCATGATGTGGGGTGGTATGAAAGGACGCTCCTGAGTCAAGCACCCAAGAGTCTATCGGGCTGTCAACCGATAGCAACAACGCATCGCCAATGTCTTCCGTAACAGCGTTGATTCCAGCCCCCTTGTTGTCCTCCTTCTTTGGCGCCCTACAGTTCTTCTTGAAGTGACCTGGTTTTCCACAGTTCCAACACTCAAATGTTCGTCCTGGTCTGGATTGACCCCTGCCATTTCTTGACTTCGATCTGCCCCTATTTCGGTTGTAGTTTCTGTCAAAATTTCTGCTTCTGTTTTCAACATTAAAAGCAGAACTCATCGATGCCTCTCCAGAATCTGTCCTGCGCACCTCCTCAGCAAGGATACGATCCCTAACATCGTTGAACTTTAGTTTGTCACTACCGACAGAATTACTAACCGCTACTCTCATTGGCTCCCAGCTATTTGGTAGGGATGCCAACAAAATTAGAGCTTGCACTTCATCATCGAAATCAATTTTTACCGATGACAATTGATTTACAATGGTATTGAATTCATTTACGTGTGCAGCAACATGAGCATTTTCCATCATCTTTAGATGAAATAGTTTCTTCATGAGAAATACCTTATTATTTGCCGAAGGTTTCTCATACATGTCAGACAATACCTTCATCATATCTGCGGTGGTCTTCTCCTTTGCCACGTTGTGAGCAACGTTCTTCGACAGCGTCAGCCGAATGACTCCCAGAACTTGTCTGTCGAGGAGATTCCAATCTGCTTGCTTCATCTCCTCTGGTTTCGGACTCAGAGGTTCATGAAGCTTTCTGCCATATAAATAATCTTCAATTTGCATTCTCCAGAACGCAAAGTCTGTACCATCGAATTTACCGATGCCGTGCGTCGTACCATCTTCGCCTCCCATCGTTTCTAAATCACAACACAACCTGTTGCTCTGATACCAGTTGTTAGGATTTGAATCCCAAATCCGACCTTTGTAAGCAGGTTCCCAGGAAAGATTGGAGGGTCACAGCTGGACCACTTAAATACCAACCTCCTTAGACAGAACCTACTTACGCCGTGATGTAAGCGAAGAATAAATAGCACACACAGATTTATAGTGGTTCACCCTCAATGTGAGAGCTACGTCCACGTTGCTGCTGCAGATCTTATTAAAGAAGAAATATTACAAGTGTTTACAACACTCAACCTCACAACCCCAATCCCAATTACACTCAAGAATTTTACCACAGAAAATTCTCTCAAAGACCTTCTCTTACTTAGGCCTTTCACTAAGAGTATTTCTCTTAGATTTTTTCTCTCTTGGGATGTGTATAGCAAATGATCTTAATGATGTCTTACAAATGAACCATAAGCTACCTATTTATAGGAATGAATTTCCTATGATGAGGTAAGCGCTTACATCACGACTATCATATCATGAGGTAAGCGCTTACATCACGACTATGTGAACAAAAGAATTGACTTGTTTGGCCAATTCCACACCTAACAGATACTACCTTGCTGCACCCTTTTTGAGTGTAGATTGTGTTCCAGAGATTTCATCTAGACCACATCTCTAGCTTGAAGCTAGTTAGCTTGATCGGATCCGAGGGTGAGCTTCTATCCATGCCATGCCACCTGAAGATCTCTCTTCCCAGATATCTACTTTCATTTCGGACATTGTTTGTTATTATATTTGAGATATACTTTATTCTTTAGGCATTGTTGGTTAGAGTCCTTGTATGATGACTTTCAAATTTTGGGGGTGTAATAGTTAGACTTCCGCACTTATATTATCTATTAATAATGACTTGGTCAGACTATTTATCCTTATTTATTGATTGTTAGAGTATAAATGATTAAAAAAGTTAAAATTGGCTAGTGATTAAGGGGTTAACGGGTAAGGGTTCGCCTACTAGTGATAATAAGGTAGGTGCCCTCACGATCGATAATTTGGGTCGTGACAGTAATGGTTGAAAAATCTTTGTCATGGTTGTGATTTTCGGGCTTCTAATTCCAGGCATGTTGAGACTATGAACCTTAACTTAAGCATCATGGTTGGTTAAAATTGGACTAACAAGAGGGGACAACGGGGGAATGAAAGGGGGTTCCGATACTTGTGAGGTGACGAGCACTCGTATCGGATACTGGTGTCATGATAAAGGTATTTGTGTAATTTCAATTGTATAGTTCGGTCTGAATGCCACGCTTTGGGCATTAGCTGATAGTGTAGATTGATTGGTGTCTGTGATTGGGATATGATGTCCCTTATTTATTGTTTAAATGCTTATTGTGTGTCTTATCTATGATTGTATGTTCTCATCACTCCTAATACTCGTTTAAAAGTGAAAAAAAGTTAAAGATTGAGTCATTATTTACTTAGCTTGGTTTCTCATGTTGTGCAAGCCATATTCATACTTTACATAGTATCTCATGTGCTTTTGAGGATACATTTGTGATGTCCGATGAGAAATTGTTCTGGGCGGAGTGATGATGGTATTATGAGCCAGACTGGCTAAAGACAAGTAATATGAGCCTAAGGCCTGAGTATTGTGATTTGATACCAAATGTGGTTTGGAACCCGAAGGGAAATTTCGGGTTGGTATACGGACCTCACGAGTCCCCATGGGTCACGATGCATATAATTTGAACATGTGTGTACTGGAAGATGGAAAAAGGCCTTGCATTGCATAGCATGTCATATCATTGTTCATCATATTATCTCATCTATTACTTGTTTGTGCTTTGTTGAATCGATTACTTGATTTACCTGAATTGTTTACTTGGAAACTTAACGGACTTGAGGGTTAGAAGATTCATTTAGGCTTATAACTGAGATTATCGTGAGTTAGTGTGATTATTATTATCATGGACTAATAGCGGCTAAGTGTGGAAGTAGTAATCGTAGGCCAACCCTCGTCTCCATTTTCGTTAGGGTTGGTCGACGATGTTGCTGAGTACCCGTTGATCTTTGTACTCACGCTACACTTGCTGCACTCTTTTGTGTGCAGATTCGGTGCCTAGTATCAGTGGTCCGAGAGATTATCTAGTTGCACGTTGAGGAGTCCATTCCGGAGAGTTCGGGGTGAGCTACATGCTGATCCGTAGCACCGGATCCTCTCCATCTACCTTTATTTTCTGTCCTTTTATTTCAGACAGTGTATTAAGTACTATTACAGACTTGTAATCTTATCGTAGAAGTTCTTGTACTAGTTACACCAAATTTTGGGGGTTGTATCACTAATTATGTATTTATGACTAGACTTAAATTGATTTGTATGATATTTCCGCATGTTTAATCTATCCTTTTCATTATTTTGGGTTGTGAATGACTTACTGATTCGGGGGAGTTAGTGCCCTCACGACTTATGAAATTGGATCGTGACAAAAACGTTGTTATATATTAATAGAGAAAAAATACTTCTATTTTTCTGTTACAGTGAATTGTTAGTATTATAAATGGTAGTTGTTATAGAGAACGACGATTGTATTAACTTATTTTAGCTATGGTAAAGGCAGATGAAGATAAAAATCAATGTGTTAAAAAATGATATAAATAAATTACGTATATATGTTTTTAGATATTTTGCACATATGTATACTCGTCGAAGTAGTTAAACAAATTGCACCGCGGGTCAACGCTGAGTTCAGTTGCATATTGCATACTACACAAGAAAATTGCTAAAACAGAAGATGAAGAGCGTAGAATAGGGATAATCTACCGTGTTATACCTATTTTACCTTTATTATTGATGTTTTAATTATGAATAAAAGGTGCAAATATACCCTTCAACTTTGTGATTTAGAGCAGATATACCCTTCATTAAAATTGTGATGCATATATACCCATGTCGTTACACAAATGGTGCAAATATACCCCCTGCTGTTAAATAAATGGTGCAAATATACCCTTTTTGTTAGAATTTCTTTTAAAAATCATTTAGCTTATCTTTAATTAAGAAACTTCACGTGATTTTTTTTTTTAAAAAAATCTACTAATTTTTTTTTAAAGTCGCGAGATAATTTTTTTTCTAGTGGGTTGTTTCGTTCGTTTAAAAAATATATCTCCTTGGCTTTAAAATAAAAATAAGTCTACTCATTTTTTTAAACGAACCAGACTCGAACCACCAGAAAAAAAAATTACCACGTGAGTTAAAAAATAATTAGACTTATTTCTTTTTAAGCCACCTGACATTTTTTTAATTAAAAAAACAAGTTCAGTGATTTTTGAGAAAATTATATAAGCAAAAAGGGTACATTTTCACCTTTTCTGTAACGGCAGGGGTATATATGTTTTTACAAGGATATATCTGCTCTAAATCGCAAAGTTGAGAGATATATTTGCACATTTTCCCTTTAATTATTTTCAATTCATTTCCCAACATTAAATAATTTATAATACTTATCATTTTATTTATTGCTTCTTAAGGTAGGTGTACCAACTTTTAACAAAAAAAAAAAAAAAAGATGTGACAAATAAATATGGACAGAGGAAGTACTTTTGTATCCGAGTAAACAACTTCAGATTGACCTTTAAATTTGTTTACAAATTATGGGAACGTGTTTGACTTTTTTATGAGCAATAAACAAGCTCAAAACGATAACCAAAAAGATGTGAAAAAAAATCAGCCAAATCATGTTTTTGACCTAAGGCACTGCCATTTTTTTTTAAAAAAAAAGTTCCTTCTTTATCTCTTATTAATGCTGTTCTTAATGAATGTTGAAAAACACATGATTACAAGTTCAATGAATGTCATATTCGATTACTTCTTCTCGAGATTAGCATATCTTAGGTGATGCATTCTTAAAGAAAAACTCAGCCCTTAAGCATATTTTATATATAGAACTTTAAGGGTCTGGTAATTAAGAACAATTCTCAATATATAGCTATTAGAAACTATGAGCACCAAATATTCTACCATGATATCTCCATCTTTAAAAATATAGGATGAAGGTTCGAATCTTTATTATCTTAGACTGATATTCGTTTGATTAGGTTTATATACTTTACCACATTTGCCCACGAAATATTCTTCTATTTGACCTTCGGTTGTCGCACATGGATAGAAACTAAAAAAGTAATGTAGACCATATATAACCCACACTATTTTCTTGAATCAAAATTAAATAATAATATGATTACGAGTTCGAAGAAATTAATCATGATCTCCTCAAGATTAATTAGCTGATCTTATGTGAAAGAATGGTGTATTAATTCTTGACTAGAATATGTATAGCATTAATGAAGTTTTTGTCTTCTGTACAATCTGGAAAATTATTTATTTATTACTATCAAATATATCATAGTGAATTTTCACTCCTGTCGAAAAGTTTGAAACTATTGCCTAATTAGCAAATGAAAGTAGAATTCTAACAGGCACGTTGAGCTTCCTCTATTAGTTTATTACTAGTATTTAATTTAATTATATAGGCCCTCTACATTTATGAAATTTGTTTTTGATTGGATGAGTCATGTGTTTTGACTTTAAAACAGGATGGACCGAACATTCTTGTCCCTGACGTATACACAAAAATGGTGTATATGCACAACACATGTGCTCGAAAGGTCAATCTTCTTTTGTCAAATAAAATGATTACAAGGTCAATAGATCCCATTTCCTAATTTTTCACATTAAAGTTTTGACAAAATCTTATTTCTTGTTTCTTTATTGGCACAAAGCCTGCAAGCAACCAGACCTACATGACTCAGGGGTTTTTATGGTGTTTGACATTATAAATTAAATTAGTTTTTCATTAAGAGTCAAAACCTCAGGTCAAGAAAATATGTTGCTCTACAGTCAACAGCAAATATTGCTATTCCTCTAAGATTAAAGAGTAAAAGTCAACCTTCAACTTTCAACAAATGGCAATGTGCACTGAATAAGGGCTGTTGCAACCACATTGGCTTAAGTAATTTTCGCCCCTTCTTATATAGATAATGGCATTTCTCTTCTAGGGTATATTTTCCCTAATTTTAATTTCTTTTAGTTGACTTGGAGTATATATGTTTTAAATTAGATTCTCTCTATTTTCTTATTTCTTTTTCGTTTTTTGCCCTTTTCTTTGTTCTTAATTCGTGTTGACCCCCTTCTAATTTCTCCATTATTTATTTATCTCATTATTTTCAATATAGACTCATGATTTCTTAATTTAATTATAAATTTTATTGATCAATCTTAGTCAGACTAATCAACATTTCAACACCCACGGGTTGATCTAGTACTTTCTTAAATAACTCCGCACCAGCCTCTTCCAATAAAAGGGAAACACGTAGTGAATACTTGCAATTGCATTGCAAGTTTATGGTGTTAACTTTTCTTTAAAAGGAAAATGATCACCAACCTCCCAAAAAAGAAAAGAAAGAAAGAAAAATTATACTCCCTGTTTCAGTTTATGTGATATAGTTTGACTCAGTGAGAAATTTAAATAAAAAAAAGAAGACTTTTGAAACTTGTACTTTTAAATAGGTATGTCATAACATTTATGTGGCTATAAAACTCCTCATTAAAGGTAAAAGAGAAGTTTATAGATCGATTTTGTCAAATATAGAATGATGTCATTCATTTTTAATGGTGAGGAAATAACGTCACATAAACTAAAACGGAGGGAGTAGGTCGTTTGAAGTAGCATTCTATTGATATTAAGTCATAAGTTGATTCTTTTTAGCATTTCTCTTTATTAGACTTGTAAGATATTAAACTTAGCTGAATTTTCAAAAATAAGGATTAAGTCTTTAAAAGAGCAGCTCAATAGGGCAAAAAATATCCATCTGGAACTGATTTTACTCTTATTTAGAAGTCGAGAAAAGAACTTAGTGTGCTTATAAGGAAGAAGAGACCTATTGGAAGCAAACATTTAGGATTCGATGGTTAAATGAGAGATAAAAATACCTCCCTTTTTTTTTTTTTTTTTTTTTTTATGTCTATTGTCCAAAGAAGATGTAAGAACCCCATTAAAGGATTGGAAAATGAGAAAGTGCAGTGCATATATGATAAACTTAGTATAGTGAAGGAAATTGAGAGTTGTTATAGAAATTTAGTTTCTACTATATATCTTTGTTCCTTCAAGTGTTGCTACATATCCCTTCTTCTATTATAGATAACATGAATCAAGACTTACTATTGGTGCAATTTCTAAAGAAGAAATAAAATGTTGTTTTTTCAATGAAACCTACAAAGGCTCCTGGTATGGATGGAATGAGTCCTTTATTTTTTCAGTAATTTTGATCATTAATCTCTACCCTATAAAAGTAGAGGTAAGGTCTGCGTACATCTTACCTCCCCAGACCCCACTATGTGGGACTACACTGAGTATATTGTTATTGTTGTTGTAATCTCTAATGATGTATGCAAAGAGGTTAGATGTCTCTGAGACATGTCACCTTTTTGCCTGTTTGGAACAAAACTTTAATAACTCTTGTGCCCTAAAATCAAAACACCTACCACTATCCAGCATTTCAGACCCATTAGTTTATGCTCTACTCTATATAAGAAATTACTAAATTATAGTGAGACGAAAGAAACCTCTAATGCCTTTAATGATCTCTTCTAATCAAGCAACCTTTGTAGGAAATCGACATATAGTTGATAATGTTGTGTTGGGTCAAAAATTTATGGGGTTATTGAAGAATAAAAGGAAAGGGGAAAGAAAAGATTATGTCTTTAAAGTTGGATATAAAGCTTATGATCTTGTTGAATAACCATATATCAAACAAGTAATGCTTAAAATGGTTTTTCACAATAAATTTGTTGATTGGGTTATGACTTGTGTAACAACTGCTTCTTTTGCCTTTAATCTAAAAAAATATATTAAAGGTTTTGTCAAACAATCGTGAGATTTGCGACAAGGAGACTCTATATCACCTTATTTGTTTCTTATTAGTACGGAAGGGCTGTTAGCATTACTGCATTTATTGGAGTGGTAAGGAAAACTCCAAAAGGCTTGAAGTTAGGAAGAAATGGACCTTCAGTTTCACATTTATTTTTCGCTGATGACTCATCTATTTTTGGTAAAGTTGATATGAGTAGTATTTCTCAAATTAACTCTATCTTGGATACATATGCAAGGTGCCAAGGACAAATGATTAATTTTGAGAAGTCTATAGCCTTTTTTAGCAAGAATACTATAAAGGAGGAAAAATCAAGAATGTATTCCACACTTCATAATATTAGATTGTGTGCAAGGGGAACGTATTTAGGGTTGCCTATTGTCGTACGAAGATTAAAAAAATATTAATATTTTATAAAAGAGAAAATTTCGTCTAAAATAAAAGGCTGGAAAGAAATGTTTTTGAGTCAGGCTGGGAAGAAGGTATTATAGTTGCTATCCTTCATATGTGTTATCCTGCTTTCAAGTGCTTTGATAGTTTATCCAATGTAATCACTAGTATATTCTCAAAAATTTGTGGGGTCAAAATGATGAGAAGCTGAAAATGCATTTTGAAAGATGAGAAAAATTATGTGAACCAAAATTTAGAGATGGTGTAGGATTTCAAGATTTTAAAGCTTTTGATGTGGCTCTTCTAGCCAAATTAGCATGGAGAATTTTAACTGAGCCTGACTTGCTAGTTTTCTAAGTGAATGGGTAATTATTTTTCAAATGAGTCTTTGTTAAATGTACAATTTCATAGGTATACTTCTTGGGTTTGGAAAAGCATCTTGTGGGACGTGATCTATTATTCAAATGGTGCATCAGTGAGAGTGTGAAAGGATCCATGGTTGCCAAGAGAAATCTCTTTTTACCCATTTAGTATTAGTATGATTAGTGGTGTTTCACAAAATTTAAAAGTTTCAGATCTATTGATGACAATAATAAATCTTGGAACACCCAACATCTGAATATTTTATTTAATGAGGATGATGTCAAAACAATTCTTGCCATTCCGATATCTCTTAAGGGAAGTAATGATAGACTTATTTGGCACTTCACAAATTCTGGTAACTATGAAGTGAAGTCTGGCTGTTATCTTGCAAAATTAGTCTTATCAAATGATTAAAAAATTTGGCTAGTTGACCTGAAAGTAGTTCTCAGTGTTTTCCCTAAACCCTTCTGAAATCATCTTTGGTCCTTGAAGATTAAAAACAAGCTGAAACACTTTTTACGCAAATGTATCTTAAGTACTTTACCTGTTAGAATTCTAATTGCAAACAGAATTAGGACCATAGATTCAACTTGCCCTATTTGTGGTGTGGAAGCTGCAACTGTAGAGCACGTGTTTTTTTAAATGTTCAAGATTACTTACTTTATATAAGGGAGAATACCAATTTTTGTAGTCCTCACATGGAATTTTTGTCTCTTTTTATCTCTAATTAAAGTTTTTATTACTTTGTGAACTCTTACAAATTATGGTAAATTTTGAGAATCTCAAGGGCTTTTTTTATGCTACTAAAGATGATGATGTCATGGAAAAGAGTCCCTACAAAACATGCTTATACATATTTGAGTCTTTTATGAGAAATATATTAAATTTGTTTAAAATTATATATTTCCTTAAGAATTTATTATAGACACTTAAAGAATATAATTATCATGTCAATCAAATTCTATAATATAGGCTTAATTATTGAATTAAACTATTATTTTTATAATACTATTTATTATTTTTTTATGTTAATTACCAATTATCATTTGCTATTTAAAAAATTTCTTCGTCCGGTTATAGATAAAGTTTTTTATTTACTCCTGTAATTTTGTGTCGTACATGCTGGCAAAAATAAGTAATTAACAAAGATTTCACTTAAGGTAAAATTAGGTTTAAAATCAAAAGAATAAATACAAATAGACTATCATTGTTAATATAATTAAAAATGAATTGAAATTGTAAAGTATCGTCCGAAGTACATTTGTTAATTATGAAAATTTAATGTGCGCACGCTTTCAACATAAAACTTATCTAATAAATTAATATATTAAAAGAGGAACTATAAAATATTATAGTTATGAAAACACTGTAATTAAAAAAACCAAACAGTAATAATACTAAACAATTGCAAAAAGTGGAGTATAATTTTTACCTTTTTAATATTAAAATATTTTGCAAAATACCGCATAATCAAAGACAAAATAGTTAAATTCAACATGAAAAAGTTATTACAATGTGAATTTCATAAAATGATTTATTTATTAAGAAATAGAACAAGATGTTATTTTTTAACATGCATCTTTTTGAAGGAAAATGAAAGCTTAAAGTAAGAACAATTTAATTTTATGGACTTTTCAATATTTTTTTCCTGTGTTTAA